>NC_057806.1:511857628-512157628 GCF_018294505.1 Triticum aestivum | reverse complement strand
CTTGCATGGGACATAAGCATCAACCCATGGACACATATATGATTTTATAACCCATTTTGGTGCACCAGAGCATGTTCATGTACTTTAGTTTTGAATTGTGCACCTGAAATGCCTAGAAAACCAAGTCAATGTATAAAAATGTCCAAATGAACCCTGAATAATTCCAACTTTTTGACGACACGCCTATAGTTGCATGTTCACTGCAGATAAAAGTTCTAGCAATTCAAACACCCTCCTTTGCCGCTATGACCCCATTATGTAATTCAAATCAAGACGAACAATCAAGTAGATTGCACATAGTTTATTATCACCAACCGTGTGAGGTGCACCATTGGAGTATAGTACGCATATGGTTTACGCGAGAAGGTGTGTCGACTACAGTCCACAGCTGGCATGTCAAGCACACTAGCTCGCTCCCCAAATATAATTTCACTGTTTAATCGTTACCGGTGAAAGATGGGGACGTGGAGCCGCGTCATGAGGGCAACATTGGTGGCCCACCCCAGCGAGAGCGTGGCCGCAGCCGCCATGCACATGCTAACAAGCTGCGTGAGCGCGGCCGCAATCTGCAACTAGGCAGCCAAGGCAGCCCAAACGGCCGTTCTTGCTTCTTAGATGGTGGCAGCAACATCTGTCTTGGGGATAACAACTGGCAAGAGTGGCATACCTGATGGAGACCGCCCACGATCATGTTGAGGCCGCCCACACCCAGCTCATGGCGGCCAGCGCACAAGTCGAACAAAGCTCCTCCGACAACGGTCGGCAACCTATGGGCGAAGAGTTGGCAATCGCCGAGAGCATTTGAGCAGCCGTCTGTTCCTACACGGCACACCTTCCACGACGGAGCCCGTCCAAGCCCAGATCATGGCCGCCCATCCCGAGCTCGTGGCAGACTTTTCCAAAGAGATGGCGGGCATGGATGGCGATATGCTTGCACAGTGTGGTGTGATTGATGCCATGAAGCCCCTTCCCCTGGAGATTGTAGCGACCAGACCTCAAATGGTCCAATCTCTGTGCTTAGGTGTCATCCCTGGATCAGTAATGCTGACACCCCATAGTACTTGAAGGATTAATTACAGAGTAGAAATCACACACTTATTACATCGAGAGTCTCAAAAGAGAACTTATTACAATAAATATGGCTTAAGGCCATCTAATAACGATAACAGCGGAAGGCTTGGAAGATAAGTGAGTCCATCAACTCCAACGGCATCACTGAGTATAGAACCACGACCTAAAACTCCTTAATCGTCGTGTGAAAAGTCTGCAACATTAACGTTGCAGCCCGAAACGGGTCAGCACATGGAATATGCTGGCAAAGTAACACATAGAGAGTAATGAATGAAACAGGCTATTCTATATGCATATTTGGCTGGTGAAAAGCTCTATGGTTACAGTTTTGCATAAAGCCAATTTTTCCCTACTGCAAAGGAATAAATTTTATTTAACTATCATGGTAGTTGTTAAACATTGAGAATGGTTGACAGCATTCTCAATCCCAATTAAGCATCATCATTAAACAAAACCCAACAAAATTAATTTTTGAGTAACATGTTGAGATTCACATGATAATCCAGGTACTAGATACTCAAGATGTCCATAACCGGGGACACGGCTAACCATGATTAGTTTATACACTCTACAGAGTTTTGCGCACTTTTCCCCACAAGACTCGATCTCCTCCGTCGGGATTCTCGCACTACATGGTGTTTGAGAAACGGATGACCGAGACATAGTCATCCAGAAGCGCTAGCACCTTACGAACGGGTAGACCGTACCAACCTACATCCCCTACATTTGCTAGTCTACCACTGTAAGAGTTCACACGACTTAATCAACTATGCTAGAGCCCATAGTATCTTGTGGCTGCACACGGAAATTTATAGCATGAACAATCTCATGATCCCTTTGAGCCTGGGTGGCGGTCCATAAAGAAAAACAGGCAATCGCTGGAATACCCAGGTGCCTCAATCCACCCAGTCCACCTTAAGTAAACCATTAATTAACATCTCACATCTGTCATGGATACACTCACCCAATCCACGTCTACTAGCATAGCATGGCATAATAAGCAAACATAGAAGTAACTCCCAAAGGTTTGATAATAAGAGGTAATAGGTACTACCTCAACTACTTCCCAAACCCACAATTTAATTAGATCCTAATCATGCAATGTGTGAGGATTGATCTAATGCAATAAAAACTGGGTTGAGGGAAAAGCATGATCAAAGTGTTACTTGCCTTGCTGATGATCCGGGAAACCTAGCGATTCGAAGTAGCAAGCGGCGCACTCCGGGTACTCTATCACAAACAAACAAGCATACAATAAGTACTCAACTAATGCACAGGTAAAACTCAAATAAGAGATCTAACCAGAAAGTTCAACTTAAGAACTCCTGTTGGCAAAAAGAATCAAAACGAACGAAGCAACGAAAGACAAACGGCAAAAGAAAAAGGCTTCGCTTACTATTCTGGATCTAGGGAATTTTTACAGTGGAAAAAGCTTGTTTGAGTGGGTTAAACAGAAAGAGGGTTCGAGACGAAACTCCAGGCGCTTGAATCGCCTGATTCCGATAATTGAGCGAAAAGTTAGACTAAAACGAAAATCAGATCAGAAATCACGATCAGAAAAATCGCGGATTTAATCTGAGAAAAAAAAACGAAACGAACGGACGAAAGCTCGCTAATTAAATAAACCGGAAAAACCGTTCTATTTAAAAAAAACGAAACTAAATACGAACAAACCGTCAAAAAACCGAACGGTTTTTCGAGAAAACCGGAGGCGAAAAATAAACTACCTCCGGCGACTCCGGCGAACGGCGGCGGGGTGGCGCGGGCGGCGGCGGCGTGAGCAGGCGGCGGCGGTGGGCGGCTAGGGTTAGGGTTTTCGGGCGGCGGGGCGAGGCTGGGCTTGGCCGGGGGCCTTGGGGCTCTTATAAGAGGCCCAGCCAGGAGGAGTCCTGGCCGGTTACGGCCCAAGGTCGGTTCGGGCTTTTTTTTAAAAAAAAAATTACGCTCGGGAAAAAAACAAAAGAAATACTAAATGGACTCCAAAAATTCTGAAATAAATTTTCCCCGGCTTCTAAAATCAAGCCGCACAGGATGAACATTTATTTGGGGCCTAAATGCAATTTTGAAAAACACACATTTTTCCTAAATTCAAATAAAATAGCAAATAAAACCAAAATAAAATCTTATTTGATTGTTTTATTAAATCCTCAATATTTCTTTATTTTGGGAAGTCATTTTATTCCCTCTCTCATAATTTTTATAATAGAAATAATTGAAGATAAAATAAATAAAATCAAATGATCCTATTTTCAAAATTTGAGACAACTCAAATATGAAAATAACGAAATCCCCAACTCTCTCTGAGGGTCCTTGAGTTGCGTGAAATTTCTAGGATCAACCAAAATGCAATAAATATGATATGCAATGATGATCTAGTGTATAATATTCCAAATTGAAAATTTGGGATGTTACAAACCTACCCCCCTTAAGATGAATCTCGCCATCGAGATTCCGGTTGGCTAGAAAATAGGTGAGGGTGGTCCTTCAGCATATCTTCTTCTCGCTCCAAGGTGGCTTCATCCTCCGTGTGGTGGCTCCACTGAACCTTGCAAAACTTGATAACTTTGATGCGGGTGACTCGACTGGCATACTCTAGAATCTTAATTGGTTTCTCCTCATAGGTCAAATCACTGTCCAACTGAATTGCTTCCAGTGGTACCGTATCTCTCAGCGGTATATCAGCCATCTCTGCGTGGCACTTCTTCAACTGGGAAACGTGGAACACGTCGTGAACTCCTGACAATCCTTTGGGCAATTCCAACTTATAGGCTACCTCTCCCATACGCTCCAAAACTTTGTATGGGCCTACAAAACGGGGTGCTAACTTTCCTTTAACTCCAAAGCGCTTAACTCCTCGAAGTGGTGATACTCGAAGATAAACTCGGTCTCCGACTTCGTAAACTGTCTCCTTGTGTTTAGAATCTACATAACTCTTCTGCCTGGACTAGGCTACCTTGAGCCTATCATGAATCAATTTCACTTTCTGTTCAGACTCCTTTATCAGATCCGGTCCAAACAACTGCCGGTCTCCAACTTCATGCCAAGACAATGGGGTCCTGCACCTCCTTCCGTACAAGGCTTCGAAAGGGTCCATCTTCAAACTGGATTGATAACTGTTGTTGTAAGAGAACTCTGCATATGGAAAATTCTCGTCCCAGCTAGATCCGTAATCTAGCGCACAAGCTCTCAGCATATCCTCCAAAATCTGATTGACTCTCTCATTCTGTCCATCTATCTGCGGATGGAAAGCTGTGCTAAACTCCAGTCTGGAACCCAAAGTTTCATGCAACTGATTCTAGAACTTTGAGAAATTGGGTTCCTCTATCTGATACTATGCTCCTTGGAACTCCATGCAGACAAACGATTCTGGTCATATATATCTTTGCCAACTTTGCACTGGTATAGGTAGTCTTCACGGGAATGAAATGAGCTACCTTTGTCAAACGATCGACTACAACCCATATCGAGTCATAGCCTGAACGTGTTCTAGGCAATCCTGTAATAAAATCCATGCCTAGCTTATCCCACTTCCATTCGGGTATCGGCAATGGTTGTAGCAATCATGCTGGCTTCTGATGCTCTGCCTTCACTCTCTAACATACATCACAAACTGCTACATACTCCGCAATATCCTTCTTCATTCCGGTCCACCAGAATATATCCTTAAAATCCAAATACATCTTGGTATTTCCTGGGTGAATCGAATATGGTGAATCATGGGCCTCTTGCAGAATCAACTTCCTGATCTCCAAATCATTAGGCACATAAACACGATCTTCAAACCATAGGGTATCATGCTCATCCTCATGAAATCCCTTAGCACTTCCTTTGCTCATTTTCTCCTTAATAGAAGCAATCTCCTTGTCAGTCATTTGAGCTTCTCTGATCTTATCCATCAAAGTAGACTGAATCTCCAATGCTGCTACATAGCCTCTCGGGACTATTTCCAAACATAGCTCTCGAAGATTTTCGGCTAACTCCCTTGGTAAATCTCTCGTCATTAGGGTGTTGACATGGCTCTTACGGCTTAACGCGTCAGCTACTACGTTAGCCTTTCTGGGGTGATAATGCAATTTCATATCATAATCCTGATGAGCTCCAACCATCTCCTTTGTCTGAGGTTCAACTCCTTCTGTGTGAAAATATACTTCAAACTCTTGTGATCCGTGTACACCTCGCAATGGTTTCCAATCAGAAAATGTCTCCAAGTCTTCAATGCATGCACTACGGCTGCTAACTCGAAATCATGCATAGCATAATTCAACTCATGGGGCTTAAGCTGTCGTGAGGCATATGAAACAACTCTTCCTTCCTGCATAAGCACTACTCCAAGTCCTCGACGTGAAGCGTCGCAATACACCTCATAATCCTTGGTCTGGTCTAGCAAAATCAACACTGGTGATTTAACCAAATGTTTCTTCAACTCCTAGAAACTAGCCACGCATTCCTTAGTCCATATGAACTTGGTATCCTTCTTGAACAACTCCGTCATGGGTTTCGCAATTTTTTAAAAATTCTCAATAAACCTCTGGTAGTATCCTGCGAGTCCAAGAAAACTCCAGATCTCTCCAACTGTTGTTGGGGCTTCCCACTTGGCCACAGTATCAACTTTAGTGGGATCTACTGTTATACCTTCTCTGGATATAATGTGTCCGAGAAATCCAACTTCCTTCAACCAAAACTCACATTTGCTAAACTTGGCATATAACTAATGTTCTCTGAGTTTACCAAGCACCAAACGCAAATGCTCCTTATGCTCCTCTTCATTCTTCGAGTAAACTAGGATATCATCAATGAACACTACGATGAACTTATCCAAAAACTCCATAAACACTTTGTTCATCATGTTCATAAAATATGCAGGTGCGTTAGTCAGACCAAATGACATAACGGTATACTCGTACAGCCCACACCTGGTGGTAAAAGCTGTCTTGGGTATATCCTGTTCTCGAATCTTCAACTGGTGGTATCCTGATCGCAGATCGATCTTGGAAAATACCTTATCTCCTTGCAATCGATCAAACAGATCATTGATCATCGGTAGCGGGTACTTGTTCTTGATGGTTACTTCATTCAATCCTCGATAATCAACAACCATCCTTAACGATCCATCCTTCTTTTCCACTAGAAGTACTGGCGATCCCCAAGGTGAAGAACTTGGGCGAATATATCCTTTATCTAGTAACTCCTTAATCTGCTTCTTAATTTCCACCAAATCCTTTGCGGGCATCCTATATGGTCTCTTTGATATTGGCCCTGTGCCTGGCAAAAGCTCAATCAAAAACTCAATATCTCTATCCGGTGGCATGCCTGGCAATTCCTCTGGAAATACATCCGGGAAATCCTTCACCACTGGTACTTCCTCCTGCACAACTCCTGTTAAACAATTTACTTGAGTCCTCTTTGGCACATGTCGGGATACATACTTGATCCTTCTTCCTTCTGGGGTGGTAAGCAAGATCGACTTACTCGCGCAATTGATGTTTCCTCCAAACATCGACAACCAATCCATGCCTAATATCACATCCAATCCTTGAGATTCCAACACTGTTAGGTCTGAGGGAAATACGTAGTTACCAATCCTTAATGGCAACCGATCACACCATAGGCTAGCCATATATTCTGCTCCAAGCAAGGTTACTAACATGGGTGACCTAAGGGCTTGGGTTGGTAGTTTATACTTATCCACAAATCCCCTTGATATGTATGAATGCGATGCACCAGTATCAAAAAGAACGAGTGTAGTAAATGACTTAACCAAAAACATACCGATTACTGCATCCGGTTGCTCTTCAACCTCCTCCACGTTAACGTGGTTCACCTGTCCCCTATTGAAAGGGTTCGGCTTCTTCCCAGAGCTTCCATTGCCATTTCCATTATGTGATTCAGGACATTCATTGGCATAATGTCCGGTCTTCTGGCACTTAAAACAAGTGACTTGGCTCAGGTCTCTCTTGGCTGGGGTCGATGGGTTGGTGCGGTTCTGGCCGTTACTTCCTCCATTCCCATTACCATTCTTGGTGCCATTGTGATTGTGCGAGCTACCTCCTCCATGGGTATGCTGAAAATGTCCTCCCGGTCTAGGGGTAAAACGTGGCTTCTGCTAAGCTCCTGAATTGTGCTTCCCTTGTACATACTTCCTCTTGGGATTCTCAATCTGCTGCTGCTTCCCTTCAATCATGAGAGCACGATCTACCAACTCCTGGTAGTTGTTGAAGGTGGCTACCATCAACTGCATGCTCAACTCATCATTCAGTCCTTCCAGAAACTTCTCCTGCTTAGCTGCATCTGTAGCAATGTCATCTGGGGCATAACGTGCTAGCTTACTAAAGTCCTCCACATACTGGCCAACTGTCCATCCTCCTTGGCACAAGTTGCGAAACTCTTGCTTCTTCATGGCCATAGCTCCTGCTGAAACATGGGCAGTTCGAAAAGCCTGCTGAAATTGGTCCCACATGACAGTGTCGACAGGAAAAGTGGCTGTGAAATTCTCCCACCATGATGCTGCGGGTCCTTTAAGCTGATGTGCGACAAACTTCACCTTTTCCGCATCCGTGCATCCTGCTGTGGTCAACTCTCTAGCTGTCTTGCGGAGCCAATCATCTGCCACTATCGGCTCGGTGCTACTGGAAAACACCAGCGGATTCAGCCTAAGAAAACGGGCTAAGTGATCAACAGGTGGTGGTGGTGGTGGTGGGTTGTTGTTGTTGTTCCCCTGATTCTGATTCTGGACTAGCAACTTCATCAATGTGTTCTGCTGCTGGATCAACTGAGTGAGCTCCGGTGGGAAAGTAAATCCGGGGTCACGTCCCGGAGGCATCTGAGGGTTTAGAAAAGATGAGATTTAAGAATAGAGGGGGTCTAAAGAGAAAACACTACCCATATGCACATGAGGAAAAAGCAAACAATTCACTTCATTCAATCAAACAAGGGCATACAATCGATCTAACTATTGCAAAAGTGCTCACACTACTATATTTACATGGTGGACTACTACTACTGATGAGGTGGTCTACTAGAAATATTCTTCGGTTGTAGACTCCATGATATCTGCTCCAGCTTCATCAATGTAATCATCATCGCTATCATCTGGATCCGAGTCGGTGTCGTCGATGATGATGTAGTCTTCCGGGCGAATCTCCTTGGGTTTTTCGTCTTCTTCTACTGGTGTAGGGCCTCCCATAAATATTCCGATCTTCTTGATCATATCGTCATTCTTCTCCACTAATACTTCTATTTCTTCCTCATAATCTTCACGTGTAGCCTTGAGTTCTTCCTCTAGTTCCTTGATTCTTGTCTTTGCCTTCTTTAGATCTATCATGTCAGCGCACATCTGGTTCTCCTGACGTCGAATGTGCTGGTTTAACTCCTGGATAAAAGCTGCAACTAATCTATCATTTCTAGTGCTGATCATCTCCCAGTGCTCATCTCGGCGCCCACAAATCTGGTAGATAGTATCCTTGAGATCATTGTGGTAGAGTTCTCCAATGCATCCCATGGCGATGTGAGCTGCCATGCTCTTTCCTAGACTCCAAGTTGGTGCATCAAAAGAAAACTCTATGGGCTCAGTGACTGGCATGAACGTCCTTCTTGGAACTTGAACTTGAATCATCCAGCGCTCTTCTTCAGGTAGAGTGGCGTTGTAGGTTCCCGTGAAGCTTGGTACTCCTATGTTCAGGTATCTAGTGACTTACTTCAAGTGACGTCCAAAGGGTGTATCTTCATCCGGTTGAGTGAACTTGTTCCTTGCATCCACCATCCTTAAAGAGTAGAAAAGATGAGAAGTCAGAAAAGAGAGGAGAGTGAGTAGTGATCTAGGTCTTTAGCTTAGTGGTCGTGTCCTACAGTCAGCGTGTGCTCTAATACCATCTTGTAGCGACCAGACCTCAAACAGTCCAATCTCTGTGCTCAGGTGTCATCCCTGGATCAGTAATGCTGACACCACACAGTACTTGAAGGATTTATAACAGAGTAGCAATCACACACTTATTACATTGAGAGTCTCAAAAGAGAACTTATTACAATAAATATGGCTTAAGGCCATCTAATAACGATAACATCGGAAGGCTTGGAAGATAAGTGAGTCCATCAACTCCAACGACATCACTGAGTATAGAACCATGACCTAAAACTCCTTAATCATCGTCTGAAAAGTCTGCAACATTAATGTTGCAGCCCGAAACGGGTCAGCACATGGAATATGCTGGCAAAGTAACACATAGAGAGTAATGGAATGAAACAGGCTATTCTATATGCATATTTGGCTGGTGGAAAGCTCTATGGTTACAGTTTTGCGTAAAGCCAATTTTTCCCTACTGCAAAGGAATAAATTTTATTTAACTATCATGGTAGTTGTTAAACATTGAGAATGGTTGACAGCATTCTCAATCCCAATTAAGCATCAACATTAAAAAAAACCCAACAAAATTAATTTTTGAGTAACATGTTGAGATTCACATGATAATCCAGGTACTAGATACTCAAGATGTCCATAACCGGGGACACGACTAACCATGATTAGTTTATACACTCTGCAGAGGTTTGCGCACTTTTCCCCACAAGACTCGATCTCCTCCGTTGGGATTCTCGCACTACATGGTATTTGAGAAACGGATGACCGAGACATAGTCATTCAGAAGCGCTAGCACCTTACGAACGGGTAGACCATACCAACCTACATCCCCTACATCTGCTAGTCTACCACTATAAGAGTTCGCACGACTTAATCAACTATGCTAGAGCCAATAGTAGCTTGTGGCTGCACATGGAAGTTTCTTGCATGAACAATCTCATGATCCCTTTGAGCCTGGGTGGCGGTCCATAAAGAAAAACAGGCAATCGCTAGAATACTCAGGTGCCTCAATCCACCCAGATGTGTATTTAAGTTGCCACCTTAAGTAAACCATTAATTAACATCTCACATCTATCATGGATACACTCACCCAATCCACGTCTACTAGCATAGCATGGCATAGTAAGCAAACGTAGAAGTAACTCCCAAAGGTTTGATAATAACAGGTAATAGGTACTACCTCAACTACTTCCCAAACCCACAATTTAATTAGATCCTAATCATGCAATGTGTGAGGATTGATCTAATGCAATAAAAACTGGGTAGAGGGAAAAGCATGATCAAAGTGTTACTTGCCTTGCTGATGATCCGGGAAACCTAGCGATCCGAAGTAGCAAGCGGCTCACTCCGGGTACTCTATCGCAAACAAAAAAGCATACAATAAGTACTCAACTAATGCAAATGTAAAACTCAAATAAGAGATCTAACCAGAAAGTTCAACTTAAGAACTCCGGTTGGCAAAAAGAATCAAAATGAACGAAGCAATGAAAGACAAACGGCAAAAGAAAAAGGCTTCGTTTACTATTCTGGATCTAGGGCAATTTTTACAGTGGCAAAAACTGGTTTGAGTTGGTTAAACGGAAAGAGGGTTTCGAGTCAAAACTCCAGACACTTGAATCACCTGATTCCGATAAACGAGCAAAAAGTTAGACTAAAACAAAAATCAGATCAGAAATCGCGATCAGAAAAATCGCGGATTTAATCCAAGAAAAAGAAAAACGACGAATGTTCATTAAAATGACGAACGTTCGTTAAAACGAATGAATGGACGAACACTCGCTAATTAAATAAACCGGAAAACAGATCTATTTAAAAAAACCGAACTAAAAAAAGAATAAAACCATCGGAAAACCGAAAGGTTTTTCGAGAAAAACCGGCGGCGGCGAGGTCTACCTCCAGCGACGAATCCGGCGAGCGGCGGCGGCGCTCTGGCGGGCGACAGCGGTCGGCGGCGACGGCGGGGCTAGGCCGCTATGGTTTGGGGGGTCCGGCTGGGCCTCCCCGGCTTATAAAGCCGGCCGGGCTTGGTGTCCGGGTCGAACACTGCCCGTTAGGTCGGTTGCGTTTTTTTAAAATAGTTACGCTCAGAAAAAAAACAAAAGGAATACTAAACGGACTCCAAAAATCCCGAAATAAAATTTCCCGGGCTTATAAAATCAAGCCACACAGGATGAACATTTATTTGGGGCCTAAATGTAATTTCGAAAAATGCGCATTTTTCCTAAATTCAAATAAATAGCAAATAAAACCAAAATAAAATCTTATTTGATTTTTTTATTAAATTCCCAATAGTTCTCTATTTTGGGAAAGTCATTTTATTCCCTCTCTCATAATTTTTATAATAGAAATAATTGAAGATAAAATAAATAAAATCAAATGATCCTATTTTCAAAATTTGAGACAACTCAAATATGAAAATAACGAAATCCCCAACTCTCTCTGAGGGTCCTTGAGTTGCGTGAAATTTCTAGGATCAACCAAAATGCAATAAATATGATATGCAATGATGATCTAGTGTATAACATTCCAAATTGAAAATTTGGGATGTTACAGAGATCGTCGGGCGCGAGCTGGACTTGGAGGAGGCGATGGAGATCGATGAGCGCTGATATGTCTCCAACATATCTATAATTTTTGATTGCTCCATGCTATATTATCTACTGTTTTGGATGTTTATGGGCTTTATTATACACTTTTATATCATTTTTGGGACTAACCTATTAACACAGAGCCTAGTGCCAGTTTCTGTTTTCACCTTGTTTTAGGGTTTCGAAGAAAAGGAAAACCAAACGGAGTCCAATTGACCTGAAACTTCACGGAACCCATTTTTGGAAGGAAAGAAGCCCAGAAGACTTGAAGTGCATGTAAGGGAAGCTTTGAGGAGGCCACGAGGTAGGGGGCGCGCCCACCTCCCTGGGCGCGCCCTCCACCCTCGTGGGCCCTCGTGCCCCCCCTGACGTACTTCTTCCGCCTATATATCTCCATATACCCTAAAACTTCTACGGAGCATAATAGATCAGGAGTTCCACCGCCAGAAGCCTCCGTAGCCACCGAAAACCAATCTAGACCCGTTTTGGCACCCTTCCGGAGGGGGAATCCCTCTCCGGTGGCCATCTTCATCATCCCGGTGCTCTCCATGACGAGGAGGTAGTAGTTCTCCCTTGGGGCTGAGGGTATGTACCAGTAGCTATGTGTTTGATCTCTCTCTCTTGTGTTCTTGATTTGGCACGATCTTGATGTATCACGAGCTTTGCTATTATAGTTGGATCTTATGTTTCTCCTCCCCCTCTACTCTCTTGTAATGAATTGAGTTTCCCCTTTGAATTAATCTTATCGGATTGAGTCTTTAAAGATTTGAGAACACTTGATGTATGTCTTGTCATGCGTATCTGTGGTGACAATGGGATACCACGTGATTCACTTGATGTATGTTTTGGTGATCAACTTGCGTGTTCCGCCCATGAACCTATGCATAGGGGTTGGCACACGTTTTCGTCGTGATTCTCCGGTAGAAACTTTGGGGCACTCTTTGAGGTTCTATGTGTTCGTTGAATAGATGAATCTGAGATTGTGTGACGCATATCGTATAATCATACCCACGGATACTTGAGGTGACATTGGAGTATCTAGGTGACATTAGGGTTTCGGTTGATTTGTGTCTTAAGGTGTTATTCTAGTACGAACTCTAGGGCTGTTTGTGACACTTATAGGAATAGCCCAACGGATTGATTGGAAAGAATAACTTTGAGGTGGTTTCATACCCTACCATAATCTCTTCGTTTGTTCTCCGCTATTAGTGACTTTGGAGTGACTCTTTGTTGCATGTTGAGGGATAGTTATGAGATCCAATTATGTTATTATTGTTGAGAGAACTTGCACTAGTGAAAGTATGAACCCTAGGCCTTGTTTCAACGCATTGCAATACCGTTTACGCTCACTTTTATCATTAGTTACCTTGCTGTTTTTATAATTTCAGATTACAAATATCTTTATCTACTATCCATATACCACTTGTATCACCATCTCTTCGACGAACTAGTGCACCTATACAATTTACCATTGTATTGGGTGTGTTGGGGACAGAAGAGACTCTTTGTTATTTGGTTGTAGGGTTGCTTCAGAGAGACCATCTTCATCCTACGCCTCCTACGGATTGATAAACCTTAGGTCATCCACTTGAGGGAAATTTGCTACTGTCCTACAAACCTCTGCACTTGGAGGCCCAACAACGTCTACAAGAAGAAGGTTGTGTAGTAGACATGAAGCTCTTTTCTGGCGCCGTTGCCGGGTAGGTGAGTGCTTGAAGGTATATCTTTAGATCTTGCAATCGAGTCTTTTAGTTTCTTGTTTTATCACTAGTTTAGTTTATAAAAGAAAACTATAAAAAATGGAATTGAGTTTGTCTCATACGCTTCACATTTTTAATATCTTTCATGAGTATGATGGAATGGAAAATTGTGCTCAAATGCTAGAAGAAGAATTACATAGAATGTTTGGCACTAAATATTTGAATGATGAGCATGATTGCAATGTTGTTAGTATGAATTCCTTGAATATCTATGATGCTAATGATATGCAAAGCCACAAGCTTGGGGAAGCTATGTTTGATGAAGATGATATTTTTTGTCCCCCAAGTTTTGACGAGCAAATTTATTATGATGAAAGCATGCCTCCTATCTATGATGATTATTGTGATGACACGTATGCTTTAAAGAACAATAATAACCATGAAACTTGTCATCTTGATCTTAATTTCCAATCACATGATAGTTATTTTGTTGAGTTTGCTCCCACTATTATTCATGAGAAGAATTTTGCTTGTGTGGAGAGTAGTAAATTTTCTATGCTTGTAGATCATGAAAAGAATGCTTTAGGTGCTGGTTATATTGTTGAATTCATTCATGATGCTACTGAAAATTATTATGAGGGAGGAATATATGCTTGTAGGAATTGCAATAATATCAAGTTTCCTCTCTATGTGCTTAAAGTTTTGAAGTTATGCTTGTTTTGCCTTCCTGTGCTAGTTGATTATTGCTCCCATAAGTTGTTTGTTCACAAAATACCTATGCTAGGAAGTGGGTTAGACTTGAATGTGTTAGTCATATTATTCATGATGCTCTCTTTATGTTACAATTCTTATCTTTTATATGAGCATCATTGAAATCATCATGCCTAGCTAGGGGCGTTAAACGATAGCGCTTGTTGGGAGGCAACCTAACTTTATTTTTGTTCCTTGATTTTCGTTCCTGTTTAGTAATAAATAATTCATCTAGCCTCTGTTTAGATGTGGTTTTATGTGTTTAATTAGTGTTTGTGCCAAGTAGAACCTTTGGGAAGACTCGGGGAAAGTCTTTGCGATCATGCTGTAAAAAACAGAAACTTTAGCGCTCACCAAAATTGCTGCCATTTTTATTTGCAGAGTGATATTTAGTTAATTCTTTCTGCAGCTGATTAATAGATAAATTCCTCAGGTACAGAAATTTATTTTAGAATTGTATGAGTTCCAGAAGTATACGTTTGATCCATATTACTACAGACAGTTCTGCTTTTGACAGATTCTGTTTTTCATGTGTTGTTTACTTATTTTGATGAATCTATGGCTAGTAAAAGAGTTTATAAACCATAGAGAAGTTTTAATACAGTAGGTTTCACACCAATATAAATAAATAATGAGTTCATTACAGTACCTTGAAGTGGTGATTTATTTTCTTATACTAACAGAGCTTACGAGTTTTCTGTTAAGTTTTGTGTTGTGAAGTTTTCAAGTTTTGGGTAAGGATTCAATGGACTATGGCATAAGGAGTGGCAAGAGACTAAGATTGGGGATGCCCGAGGCACCCCAAGGTAATATTCAAGGATAGACAAGATCATAAGCTTGGGGATGCCCCGGATGGCATCCCCTCTTTCGTCTTCGTTCATCGGTAACTTTACATGGAGCTATATTTTTATTTACCACATGATATGTGTTTTGCTTGGAGCGTCAATTTATTTTGTTAGGATTTGCTTCCTGTTATTTAGAACAATGTTTTGAATCTTTTATTTCAATAAAAGTGGCATTGATAGCCTTTACTATGCCTATTTTAGAAGTCCACATGTTGCTGTTTGAAAACAGAAAGTTTACCGCTGTTGCAATAATTCCCTAGAAAAGTCAGAATCTGATAAAATGTTGAAACCTTTTGCATATTAAGATATGAAAAATTTACTACAGTGGGAATTTTCTTTCATAATTTTTGGATCTAGGGAAGTATGGATGTTGCTGCATTCTTTACAGACTATCCTGTTGAGGCAGATTGTTGTTATGTTTGCATATGTTTGCTTCTTTAATGATTCTATTTGAGGATAGGACTATTAAATATGCAGAGGCATTTAGTATGCAATGTTGAATAATAATTTTAGTGATTTGCTACAGTAGAGTAGGATAAGGTTTTTGCAATGTGTTATACTAACTTATGTCACGAGTCCTTGTTGAGTTTTGTGTGGATGAAGCTTTTGAAATTTAGGGAGACCGTGATATGAGAGGAATTAAGGAGACACGAAAGCTCAAGCTTGGGGATTCCCAAGGCATCCCAAGATAATACTTCAAGAAGTCTCAAGCATCTAAGCTTGGGGAAGCCCCGGTTGGCATCCCACCTTTCTTCTTCAACAACTATCGGTTACTATCGGTTGATCCTAAGTTTTTGCTTATTCACATGATGTTTCCTAGTCTTGGATGTCTTTTGTTTTTGCTTTGCTTGCTGTTTGAATAAAATACCAAGATCCGAGATTATTAAATGTTAGAGAGTCTTCACACAGTTGCATAATTATTCAACTACTCATTGATCTTCACTTATATCTTTCGGAGTAGTTTGTTGTTGCTCTAATGCTTCACTTATATCTTTTTAGAGAATGGTGGTAGTTTTATTTTGAAGAAATAGATGAAATCTCATGCTTTACTTAGATTATTTTGAGAGTCTTAAATAGCATGGTAATTTGCTTAAAATCCTAATATGCCAGGTATTCAAGATTAGTAAAATTTTCTTATGAGTGTTTTGAATACTAAGAGAAGTTTGATTCTTGATGATTGTTTTGAGATATGGAGGTAATAATATCAAAGTCGTGCTAGTCGAGTAGTTGTGAAATTGAGAAATGCTTGTGTTGAAGTTTGCAAGTCCCGTAGCATGCACGTATGGTAAACGTTATGTAACAAATTTGAAACATGTGGTGTTATTTGATCGTCCTCCTTATGAGTGGCAGTCGGGGACGAGTGATGGTCTTTTCCTACCAATCTATCCCCCTAGGAGCATGCGCGTAGTGCCGAGGTTTTTGATGACTTTTAGATTTTTGCAATAAGTATGTGAGTTCTTTATGACGAATGTTGAGTCCATGGATTATACGCACTCTCACCCTTCCATCATTGCTAGCCTCTTCGGTACCGTGCATTGCCCTTTCTCACATTGAGAATTGGCGCAAACTTCGTCGGTGCATCCAAACCCCGTGATATGATACGCTCTGTCACACATAAACATCCTTATATCTTCCTCAAAACAGCCACCATACCTACCTATTATGGCATTTCCATAGCCATTCCGAGATATATTGTAATGCAACTTTCCATCATTCCGTTCATCATGACACATTCATCATTGTCATATTGCTTAGCATGGTCATGTAGTTAACATAGTATTTGTGGCAAAGACACCGTTCATAATTCTTTCATACATGTCACTCTTGGTCCATTACATATCCCGGTACACCGCCGGAGGCATTCATATAGGGTCATCTTTGTTCTAGTATCGAGTTGTAATCATTGAGTTGTAAAAAAATAGAAGTGTGATGATCATCATTTTCTAGAGCATTGTCCCATGTGAGGAATATTAAAAAAAAAAGAAAGGCCATAAAAAAGGGAGAAGGCCAAAAAAAGAGAAAGGCCTTTTAAAAAAGAGAAAAGGCCCAAAAAGAAAAAAAAATGAGAGAAAAAGAGAGACGGGACAATGTTACTATCCTTTGCCACACTTGTGCTTCAAAGTAGCACCATGATCTTCATAGTAGAGAGCATCTCATGTTATCACTTTCATATACTAGTGGGAATTTTTCATTATAGAACTTGGCTTGTATATTCCAACAATGGGCCTCCTCAAGTGCCCTAGGTCTTCGTGAGCAAGCAAGTTGGATGCACACCCACTAGTTTCTTTTGTTGAGCTTTCATACATTTATAGCTCTAGTGCATCTGTTGCATGGCAATCCCTACTCCTTACATTAACATCAATCGATGGGCATCTCCATAGCCCATCAATTAGCCTCGTTGATGTGAGACTTTCTCCTTTTTGTCTTCTTCACATAACCCCCCTCATTATTCTATTCCACCCATAGTGCTATATCCATGGCTCGCGCTCATGTATTGCGTGAAAGTTTATAGGTTTGAGATTACTAAAGTATGAAACAATTTCTTGGCTTTTCATCGGGGTTGTGCATGATGAGAGCATTCTTGTGTGACGAAAATGAAACATGAATAAACTATATGATTTTGTAGGGATGAACTTTATTTGGACATGTTATTTTGAGAAGACATAATTGCTTAGTTAGTATGCTTGAAGTATTATTGTTTTTATGTCAATATGAACTTTTGTCTTGAATCTTCCGGATCTGATATTCATGCTACAAATAAGAAGAATTACATTGAAATTATGCCAAGTAGCACTCCGCATCAAAAATTCTGTTTTTATCATTTACCTACTCGAGGACGAGCAGGAATTAAGCTTGGGGATGCTGATATGTCTCCAACGTATCTATAATTTTTGATTGCTCCATGCTATATTATCTACTGTTTTGGACGTTTGTGGGCTTTATTATACACTTTTATATCATTTTTGGGACTAACCTATTAACCCAGAGCCCAGTGCCAGTTTCTGTTTTTACCTTGTTTTAGGGTTTCGAAGAAAAGGAAAACCAAACGGAGTCCAATTGACCTGAAACTTCACGGAACCCATTTTTGGAAGGAAAGAAGCCCAGAAGACTTGAAGTGCACGTAAGGGAAGCTTCGAGGAGGCCACGAGGTAGGGGGCGAGCCCACCCCCCTAGGCGTGCCCTCCACCCTCATGGGCCCTCGTGGCCCCCCTGACGTACTTCTTCCGCCTATATATCTCCATATACCCTGAAACTTCCAGGGAGCACAATAGATCGGGAGTTCTGCCGCCAGAAGCCTCCGTAGCCACCGAAAACCAATCTAGACCCGTTCCGGCACCCTGCCGGAGGGGGAATCCCTCTCCGATGGCCATTTTCATCATCCCGGTGCTCTCCATGATGAGGAGGGAGTAGTTCTCCCTCGGGGCTGAGGGTATGTACCAGTAGCTATGTGTTTGATCTCTCTCTCTCTCTCTCTCTCTCGTGTTCTTGATTTGGCACGATCTTGATGTATCGCGAGCTTTGCTATTATAGTTGGATCTTATGTTTCTCCTCCCCAACTACTCTCTTGTAATGAATTGAGTTTCCCCTTTGAAGTAATCTTATCGGATTGAGTCCTTAAAGATTTGAGAACACTTGATGTATGTCTTGCCGTGCATATTTGTGGTGACAATGGGATACCACATGATTCACTTGATGTATGTTTTGGTGATCAACTTGCGGGTTCCGCCCATGAACCTATGCATAGGTGTTGGCACACGTTTTCGTCGTGATTCTCCGGTAGAAACTTTGGGGCACTCTTTGAGGTTCTATGTGTTCGTTGAATAGATGAATCTGAGATTGTGTGACACATATCATATAATCATACCCACGGATACTTGAGGTGACATTGGAGTATCTAGGTGACATTAGGGTTTTGGTTGATTTGTGTCTTAAGGTGTTATTCTAGTACGAACTCTAGGGCTATTTGTGACACTTATAGGAATAGCCCAACGGATTGATTGGAATGAAAAACTTTGAGGTGGTTTCGTACCCTATCATAATCTCTTCGTTTGTTCTCCGCTATTAGTGACTTTGGAGTGACTCTTTGTTGCATGTTGAGGGACGGTTATGAGATCCAATTATGTTATTATTGTTGAGAGAACTTGCACTAGTGAAAGTATGAACCCTAGGCCTTGTTTCAACGCATTGCAATACTATTTACGCTCACTTTTATCATTAGTTACCTTGCTGTATTTATAATTTCAGATTACAAATATCTTTATCTACTATCCATATACCACTTGTATCACCATCTCTTCACCGAACTAGTGCACCTATACCATTTACCATTGTATTGGGTGTGTTGGGGACACAAGAGACTCTTTGTTATTTGGTTGTAGGGTTGCTTGAGAGAGACCATCTTCATCCTACGCCTCCTACGGATTGATAAACCTTAGGTCATCCACTTGAGGGAAATTTGCTACTGTCCTACAAACCTCTACACTTGGAGGCCCAACAACGTCTACAAGAAGAAGGTTGTGTAGTGGACATCAAGCGCCAGCTGGAGTAGTACTCTTTGTTTAATATAGAGCATCGGTCTTTAATTTGTTAGGTTAATGTATAGGTCAGCTAGCTTTGTTTAATTGATGTACTTGTTTGATTAAGAAGTGTGGGTGTGCTGTAGGCTCCTTTGTGTACCCAAATTATGCAATGACGTGGATGACCACTGTAACCAGGGATATTCTGACCAAAATTTGCATGTTCAAACTCATCACACATGGGGTAAGCTATATGAATTATTTGTTATTTTCACATATCATACAAAGTGCCGAATAAGGGACTGTGACTGATGACACTTTGCGCACCAGTTTTTTCGCTGCATCGATCCAAAATTTTCGACTTCAGCGGAAATATCTACCTCCCTGCCCCCTCCCCCTTACTAAAATCCACATTTCCCATGTTTCCGCCTTCCTTTCCAAGTTGAAACCTTCACTCCATGCTTCCAGCGTAGCCTCCTGCCAGTGACCCTCCTTCACGCTGCTTGGCCTCGTCGATCCAGGCAGGTAATCCACACCCGACACCCATCCTCCTCCTCCTTCCATATCCCACATGCCCCGACCACTGACCCGACGCCATCCATCCAAATCACCTACCCCTCCCCCAAATAAGCGCCACCCTAAGCCATGGTGCATGCAGTATAGCCAGGTAGTACTATAGGATGCTACTAACACGACACTACGATCAAAGACCCTTCGACGAAACTGTGTGTGATGCAATAATCACAAACAATGGTGTAAAAAAACTATCAAAAAGGTGCAAAACTTTTGCGATGACGGATGCATCAAACACAGTTCAGATTTTAGTTGCGTGTGCGATGCAGGGCATACGGTTCAGTTCAATTAACTATTTTTCTATGAGGAGAACAAAAGAAACGGGTAGCCAGATGAAGGTGTGTGCGATATACAACATGCGGTTCACTTGGATGAACTGTTTGTGATGAGGAGGAACAACAGAAACGGGCAGCTAGATAAAGGTGTGTGCGATTGAGGGAATACGCTTTAGAAGGATTAACTGTTTGCAATTAGGCAACATAATAGAAATGGCCAACCAAATCGAAGTGTCTGCGATTGATGGCATACACTTCACATGGATGAACTGTTTGTGATTAGCCACAACAAACAGAAACAGTTAGACAGATCAATGTGTGTGCGCTAGATGGGCACACATTCTAATTAAAAGAAGCGTGTGCGATGGTAATAACGAGCGCATGCAGTTGTTGGAACAAGACGTGTGCTGACATTGGTTATTGCGGTGCACCCTATGGTGCAAACGCCACGTACGCGACCGAGAAAGCATGCCCATGTTACGCCTTCCGAGAATAGTGCCGCACTTAGAACCATCAATAAATTTTGAGCTTGCGTCCTGTCACATTCCAAATTACTACCACGCTATATTTAATTGCAAGCCTGTTCACACCGATCAAAACCTAAATGGTTTCCCACTAAGGAGCGTATTAGTACTCGGTTATAAATACTACTACTCCAAGATGATTGCACATTCCTCCTCAACTCCTCATCCACAAAAACAAACAAGTCATTCATCATCGTTCCCTTGCATCTACCATGGCCAGCATGAGTTCTGGGTTGAGAGATTGCCACCAGGGAGAGGCGAGCATGGAAGCGGAAGCACGAGAGATGCCCCGCCTCGCCGCGAAAGCAGCTGTCATGTCCCGCCGCGCAGTCGTAGCAGCACAGAGGTCCTGACGCACCGTCGAAGCAGCACGGAGGTCCCGCCGCACTGTCGATGCAGCAGACTGGTCCGGCCACACCGCGGAAGTAGAAGATATGTCCCGCCGCCCCATGAATGCAGTAGAGATGTCCTCCCGCACTACAGTGGCCTGGGAAAATGTCTCGCAGGCAGGCAAGGACTCTTACAGGCGCATCCATGCGATCGTCCATAGCCAGATGGATCAGATCTCTGGCTGGGCGGGGGTGCAGGACGACATGAAAGCCTTATTTCCAGCGTCATCCGACAACTAAATGAGAGCAATGCGAAGCTTCGGGCCAAGCATGACCTGCTGAGGGCGAAGATCGTCGGAAGTGCGGAGCAGCAGGAGGAGACCACTACTTTGGTGAAGAGGATCGGCGTCATCGTCGAGAATCTGATGGACAAGAATGCCATGTTGCACATCAAGCGCAGAAGGCCGGTGGAGGAATCTGTGGATGCTCTCAAGAAGCATCTTGAGGAAAAGAAAGAGATCATTGCCGCACACCATAGAGATTAGTTCCCGCATCCTGCAGCAATGCATCAAGAAAGTAGAGATCAGCGAGCCAGATCATTATCTTGCTTCTTCTTTTGCCCTTGTGTATTTCGGGCATTGCCGCATGTGGCTTTCTTTAATTATGTTCCTAAATATGTAAGACAATTATTATGCACTGTTATCGTCCTTATATTCATCATTCTTGCTATAAGTCGCATTCGATGCTATATAGGTTCGTCTAATCTTACATCAAGATCCGTGCAAAACTTTCTTTTCAGATTTTCCCTTTTCTCTCTTAAATCTCAGTCTAGTGAGACATAGCCACACCGTGAAATAGGGGCTCGGGCGCCATTAATGGAGACGTTGGGAGGGAGGTGTGTGGCGGATAGAGGTCAAAGGGCTCTCCTCCCGATGAGCACGTGTAGGGTCTGATCGCACGCCTCCCGTACTCAAATAGCTACCCCGCATGACACCTCCTAGCCAATAAAAAAGGGGATGCATGACGGCACAGAATTGGTAAGTAGAACGGCCCCGGTTTCAATAATACTTGTGTTTCCGATTTGTAACGTGACAACACTTGTTCCAAAATGACTTTGTTGATTTTTAATGTGCGCGCCTTCGCAAATTGGAGAAAAAAATTACCACAGCATGTTGGTGCCATGTAATGACACCATGCCAAGTTTCATGATTTTCAGGCATGTTTTGGATTTATAGGAATTAAAAAAACCAAGTTTCTCAATATCTCCAGCCGAGCCATGAGGCCCAGATATTTGAATTTCATTCCCATTTCTTGCATGTGACCTAGAAATTCACCCAAGGACACACATGTGTTTTTTCAAGCAACCTTGGTGTACTGGAGCATGTGATTCTAGTTCAAATTTTGCACATTAAATGCCCAGATATTCAATTAATGTATGAAAAAGGCCAAACGAACCCGAAATAATTCAAAAAATTAGCACGATACTTCTATTTGGTCTAATATACGTCTGTAAAAAAATTAAGGTGGGAGAAGGCAGTTTATGTTGTTTTGCACATGGAGGTGACACGTTCCCTCTCGGAACCACGGACCTTCTTGAGAGAAGCTCCAGTTTTCAAGAAGCTTAAACCAAAGCTTGTCCCAATTCGACCAAAAAATTTACCACAACATGTTGGTGCCATGTCATGACACCATGCCAAGTTTCATGATTTTCAGACGTGTTTTGGATTTACTGGAAATAAAAAACCAAGTTTCTCAATATTTCCAGCCGAGCCACGATGCCCAGATGTTTGAATTTCATTCCAGTTACTTGCATGGGACGTACAAATTCACCCAAGGACACACATGTGATTTTCCAACAAACTTTGGTGCACTGGAGCATGTGCTTGTAGTTCAAATTTGAATTATGCACATTAAATGCACAGACATTCAATTAATGTATAAAAAAGGCCAAATGAACCTAGAATAATTCCAACATTTAGCATGATACTTCTATTTGGTCTAATCTACATGTGTAAAACAATTAAGGCGGGAGAAGGCAATGTATGTTGTTTTGCACATGAAGGTGACACGTTCCGTCTAGGAACCACGAGCTTTCTTGAGAGAAGCTCCGGTTTGCAAGAAGATTATACCAAAGCTTGTCCTAATTCGGCCAAAAAAAATTACCAGAGCATGTTGGTGCCAGGTCATGACACCATGCCAAGTTTCATGGTTTTCATGCATGCTTTGGATTTACAGGAATTAAAAAACCAAGTTTCTCAGTCTTTTCGGCCGAGCAACGATGCCTAGATGTTTGAATTTCATTCCCATTTCTTGCATGGGACTTAGAAATTCATCGAAGGACACACATGTGATTTTTCAACCAACTTTTGTGCACTGGAGCATGTGCTTGCAGTTCAAATTTGAGTTATGCACATTAAATGCGCAGAAATTCGGTTAATATATAAAAACGGCCAAACGAACCCGGAATAATTCCAAAATTTAGCATGATATTTCTATTTGGTCTAATCTGCCTGTGTAAAAAAATTAAGGCGGGAGAAGGTAGTGTACGTACGTCGTTTCGCACACGAAGGTGACACGTCCCCTCTCAAAACCATGAGCCTTCTTGAGAGAAGCTCCGGTTTGAGAGAAGCTTGTACCAAAGCTTGTCCCAATTTGGCCAAAAAATTTACCATAAAATGTTGGTGCCATGTCATGACAACATGCCAAGTTTCATGATTTTTAGCCGTTTTTTGGATATAAATCAACTAAAAAACCAAGTTTCTCAATCTTTCCGGCCGAGCCACAATGCCTAGATCTTTGAATTTCATTCTCATTTCTTTCATGGGACCTAGAAATTCACCCAATGACATACATGTGATTTTCAACCAACTTTGGTGCACTGGAGCATGTGTTGGTAGTTCAAATTTGAATTATGCACATTAAATAACCAAAAATTTAATTAATGTATAAGAAAGTCCAATCGAACCCGGAATAATTCCAAAATTTAGCATGATACTCATATAGTTGTACGTTGCCTCTGTAAAAAATCAAGGGGGTGGGGAGGCAGCGTATATCGTTTCACACACAAAGGTGACACGTCCCCCCTCAGGAACCATGAGTCTTCTTGAGAGAAGCTCCGGTTTGCCAATTTTTTTACCTCAACATGTTGGTGCCATGAAATGACACCATGCCAAGTTTCATGATTTTCAGGCTAGTTTTGAATTTCTAGGAATTTAAAAAGCAAGTTTCTCAATGTTCCCGGCCGAGCCACGATGCCCAGAGTTTGAATTTCATTGCCATTTCTGGCATGGGACCTATAAATTCACCCAAAGACACACATGTGATTTTTCAATAAACTTTGGTGCACTGGAGCATGTGCTTGTAGTTCAAATTTGAATTATGCACATTACATGCCTAGAAACTCAATTAATGCATAAAAATGCCAAACAAACCCGGAATAATTCCAAATTTAAACACAACACTCATGTAATTGCATGTTCACTGTACATAAATGTTCTAGCATACACTTCACCATAATTTCCCTCCGTAACACCATTTTGTCTTTCAAAACATAATGCAAAAATCAGGTATACCACAAATAGTTTACTAGAAAGAATTGTGTGGGATGCGATAAAAAATATCTTGGCGCACCATCTTGTCTTGCTTAGCGTCTACAGTCCACCGCCCTCGCTTGAACCACACTTGCACGCTTGTTTCTCGCGGCACCGAGCGAAATTTTGTTGCCACCACAGAAATATCTATCTCCCCGCCCCTCCCTCCCACCAAAAGCTACATTTCCACTGTTCCTCCTTGCTTTCCAAGTTCAATCATTTAGTGCTGCTTACTGGCAGCTCAGACTCCTCGCCGGTGACCCTTCTTCTTGCAGTGCCGCCTCCTCGCTGGCTACCCTTCTTCTTGTAGCGCCACCTCCTCGCCAGCGACCCTTCTTCTTGCAGCACCACCTCCTCGTCGACGCCCCTTCTTTTTGCTGCGCAGCGTCCTCGCCGTCGACCCTTCTTCTTCCTGCGCGGCCACAGCAAATCCAGCGACCCCTCCCCGTCCCACATGCCCCAACTGAGGGTGCAACACCTTCCGCCAAAATCACTGTCCCCCTCTGACAATTAAGCGCCGCCCACAACCATTTTGCACGCATTATAACATAGAGATCAGTAGCATCTAGCAGCAGAGAAGCAATTCGCGGCCGCACGCACGCATGAGGTCGCTATGGCTGCCATGCATGCCGACCGCCAGATCTTGGAGGAGCACCTCATCTTCGAGGCCACCGTCGACACTGCCACGCGGTTATCTACTTTCAAATAGAGTTCGTGCCGTTTTCTCGAAGCCACTGCTAGTGCCTTCTAGTGATTTGTCCTCTGTAATGTTAATATGCAATCTGATGTTTAGTTAACAGTTTGGTCCTCTGAAATGTAATGTTCAGTTAACAATTTGGTCCAACAATTGCTACATTTCGTAGTACTGTTCTCAAGCATTGTTTGTTTTGTTAACTGTCTTATCTTCTAGTACATGTTTCTATTCTGCAATGTCGTGCTCAGTTAACTGTTTTGGTTCATTTGTTCTGCTGCCGATTTAACTATTTGGTCCAATTCTGCAATTTGATTTTCATTTGCTGTGGGTACAATTTTGTATTGTTATGCATGTGAAATAAATTGAATTTGGCTGTACTCAATACATATTCTACTGATACTATGGCAACTCTCAGTTAACCAGATCAAGATCTTCCTTATGTGTGTTGCAGGGAAACAATGGGAGACACTACTGCGGTTTACCATTGAGGTATGCTCATGCATGGTCCTTTCGCTAATAGAACATTATTGTGCAGTTGCAGGAATCATTCTAATATTTAGGTTTCTTAAAATTTGGTCTTGCACATGTAGGTCCTGCTGTCAGAGGCTTAGACCCAGTGTTCGACCCATTTTGCATATGAGGAAATGAGATGTCCATGAATATCAGTCAAGTCAAGAAACTCAGAAAGATTTTTAAGATGAAGAAACTTGCGACGAATAATAGAAAGATCTTTGTTTGCACAATGAAGAAGACATCAGTCAACTATAGGATGGTACTAACTCTTTTACCTTGTTTTTACCCCTTGTGCCATTTCAAAATTTATAACAGCGATTTATGCATATCTTTGTTTTTAGTACTTTTCAAAGTAGTTCACCGATGATTACCTCACAAACCACCTGCATGGTCAAGGGGTGAGGAAGGTACTCATTCAACACCCATGGTACAATATTGAAGTCTTCCTGAAGAGGTAGAAGGTTGGGCTAGCAATTATCCATAGCCACTGGCCTAAAGTTGCAAGGACATTCAACATCACTGAAGGCTCAATATTTTCCTTCCACTTCTGCAGTTTCCTCGATGAGATTCATCTGTCTATTTACCATGTATGATGCTACTTTCCAAAGGTTTTTGATGTTGCATGTGAAACTTGGTGCTGTTGTGTAATGGCGTAACTGAGTGCCGAAGCTATTTGATGTAATTCGATTATGAAGTCCTGGTTGCCGTTATACTAATATGAAATATCTGATGTGTTTTACAGGAAATATCAATTGGATTACTACATGGATTATCAATAATAGGCTAATTACCCTGCTTATTGGGCTTTTCTATTGCAGACGGTTACTCAGACAGCACCGTGGGCGATGAACTCAAACAACCCACAAGGTTCCTACAAAGTACGCGTGTTCGATCAATTAGCAATCACACACGACTTCCGGTAGATAATTGTTTTGCATTAGGTCACCTTGCACAAATGTTTCCACACAAAAAACTATGTGTGATATACATACGAACGGAAATATTTTTCTGGGATTCGCCGTGTGGGATGTACATACGAACGGAAATGATTGGGTTTTGATGCCTCGCTAGATCACACACGACCTCATTTTGTGTGCTAGGAGGGCCTATCCCCGATGGTTTCTGTGTCGTGGGGGAAGGACCCCCTATCGCCCACACTCACTCGGCGACGGTTCCAAGCGCCATCGTGGAAAGGGGTTAAAAACCGTTTGTATAGCAGGTCTCTACAACAGTGAGGAGCTCAAGGAGAATTTGGAAGAGGAGAAGCAAATCGCGGCCGCACGCGCGGATGAGGTCGCGATGGCTGCCATTCATGCCGATCCCCAGATTTTGGAGGAGCACCTCTCCATCGAGGCCATCGTCGACGCCTCACGCACCGACGCCGCAATGCGGTTGGCTGCTTAAAATAACAGTTCGTGGCGTTTTCTTGAGACCACCGTCGGTGCCTTCGATGAAGACTACGAGGTGTTTTTTGAGCGTGCCTGAGCTGACCTCAACTCGAGAGCCAGCAGATTGGTGCCTGGAGCGGCTCAGGCAACTCACCACTAGGATGAGGGCACCCATGATGTGCAGGCCTTGCCCTCTTCCATGTCCAAGGAGCCAATCATCATTGATATCTCCTACGATGGGGAGTAGCTTGTCTTATTAGCTCACTATAAGGAACTATGTTCAGTTTGCTAGATACGCCAGTTAAGCAGGCTCGGTTTACCCATTGCATGTGCTGCTCCTGCCTTTCCTTAAAAAATTCTAGTGAACTGTCCTATCTATTTTTACCATGCAATTTGTTGCACTAGTGTATATGTTCTATATGTCGTGCAATATCGTGCTCACTTATTAACTGTTTGGTTAATTAGTTGCCGTGTTCAGTTAACAGTTTGGTTCAATTCTTTAGGGTGTAATTCTGTATTGTCTTCCGTGTGACAAATAAATCGAATTTATCTGTACAAAATACATGAGAAACAAATACAATTGCTATATTTCCAAGTTGTCAAGCATGCTTGGTTCGGTTAACTGTCTAATCTTCCAGTATGTTATATATTGTGCAATGTGGTGCTCGGTTAACGTTTGGTTCATTTGTTGTGGTGTTTAGTTAACTGTTTGATTCAATTCTGCAATGTGATGTTCAATTGTCGTGGGTGGATTTTTTTATTGTACACCATGTGAGAAATAAGTCGAATTTGGCTGTACTAAATACATGAGAAACAAATACAATTGCTATATTTCCAAGTTGTTAAGCATGCTTGGTTTGCTTAACTGTCTAATTTAGGAGTATGTTATATTGTGCAATGTGGTGCTCAGTTAATTTTTGGTTCATTCGTTGTGGTGTTTAGTTAGCTGCTTGGTTCAATTCTGTAATGCAATGTTTAGTTGTCGTGGGTAGAATTTTGTGTTGTTTTGCATGTGAGGAATACATTGGATTTGGTTGCACTTAATACATGAGAAAGATATGCAATTGCTATATTTCCTAGTTATTAATCATGCTTGGTTCATATAAATGAGTTTTCCATGTGGCTCGAATTAATCTGATGAATCTGCAATGTGCTTATTTTTCATCAACATATTTTACTGATAGCATGTGAAGCTTCACTTAACGTGATCACTAACTACCTTATATGTGTTGCAGGGAAACAATGGGAAGGACTGAGGTTTACAATCGAGGTTTGCACATGCATGGTCCTTTGTCTAATAGAACATTATTGTGAAATTGCGGGAACTATTCTAATATTTAGTTTTTTAACAATTTGGTCTTGCACATGTAGGTCCTGCTGTCAGAGGTTTTGACCCACTGTTCCACCCTTTTGCATATGGGGAAATGAGTTTTCTATTAATATCAGTCAAGTCAATAAACACAAAAAGATTGTTAGGATAAAGTAATTAGCGACAAAAAACAAAAAGATATTTGTTTGCACAATGAAGAAGACATCAGTTCACTACAGGATGGTACTAACTATTATACCTTGGCCTTTATATTCCTTTGCCCCAATTCCAATCTAGAGAAGATATTTATGCAGATCCTTGTTTTCAGGCCTTTCCAAAGCAGTTCACTGATGATTGCCTCTCAAACCACCTGTATGGTCAGGAGGCGAGGAAGGTATTCATACAACACCCATGGTTCAATATTGAAGTGTTCCTGAAGAGGATGAAGGATCGATGGTCAATCATCCAGAGGCACCGGCCTAAATTTGCAAAATCCTTCAACAACAATGAAGGCTCAATATCCTCCTTCCGCTTCAGTAGTTTTCCAGATGAGATTCATCTGCCTATGTACCGTTTATGATTTCGAAAGGTTATAGATGTTGCATGTGAAACTTGGTGCTGGTGCAGTTGTGTAATGGGGTAGCTGAGTGCAGAAGCTATATGATACTGTACTTCGATTTATTTCTATTATGAAATCCTGCTTCCTTAATACGAAAATGAAATATATTGTGTGCTTAATATGAAATGTCAATTAGATTAATAAATGGATTATTAATAGTAGGGTAATTAGCCTGCTAATTTGTTTATTCCATTGCAAACGGCTATTGAGAAAACACCGTGGGCGATGACCTCAGATAACACACACAGTTTCTAGGAATAAAACATGTTGGATCAATGAACAATCACACATGACTTCCTCTTGAAAACTATTTGCGTTAGGCCACTTTGCGCAAAAGTTTTCCACATAAAAAGTGTGTGTGATGGATAACCTATGCCACACAGTTTCTTCTACGCAATGTGTTTGATGCATTAAATAATGAAAATGATAAAATTGTTAATATTGTCTACAATAGCGACACTATCACAAACGATTTGATGGGGAAAATTGTGTGTGATGTACTTGAGAACAGAAACATTTTCTTTGGAGTGATTGTGTGGGATGTATATACGAACGGAAACATACTTCTTGGATTGACTATGTGAAATGTACATACAAATGGAACGTTTAGCCCGAACTGACTGTGTGGGATGTACTTACAACTAGAAACGATTTGGCCAGTATAATTGTATTTTTTAGCACAATTGTACGTGTAATCGTATTTGATCGCTCACTCGTCGAACACGACGTCATTTTGCCGAGCGTGTATGACCGGAGGGCCTATCCCCAACGGTTTGTGGGTCGTGTGGGAAGGACCCCCTATCGCACACACTCACTAGGCAACGGTTCTAAATGCCTTGCAGAAAGGGGTAAAAAACCGTTTGTATAGCACCTCGCTGTACCAATGTCGGATAGATTTTTGTAGTGTTTCGGTGATGGGAATAGGTGACTGGATGATGTTGGAGCAGGGATAAAAAAGGTGCCGCCCACGGACTCAGTGCCGCCCCGCCCGCACTATATATAGTCTGATGCATGGGCTAGTTTCCTCACCCTGTTTTATTCCCCGTGACAGACAGCCGATATCCCCACATCCTAACCCTAGCTCCCACCGATCTCTCCCTACCTTGATCCCCTCTACCACGGATGCCGTCTGAGCCACCAGATGTAGAGCCCTCCGTGGCCGTGGAGGCCAACAGGCCATCGGCCTCACCGTCGAAGGAATCAGAGCTCGCCGGTGTTAGGGGCGCAGCCGCCACACAAGTTGCCACCCATGCAAAGAATGCATTGTGTGTCGGCAACCTGCCCGGGCACGCGGGCGAGGACGACGCCATGGCATTCTTCCCCCTGCACGAGGCACTCGACTACGTCATCATACCCGTCGGGTACCACAGCTACGCCTTCATCTTTTTCCCCTCCATCCCCAAGTGCCGGACCGCCCTTGAGGCGCTCCGCGGGTCCAAGGTCAAGGTTGCCTTCATCCAGATTGAGTTTGCCCGGCCGGTGATATCACAAAGCCCCTCTGCCCCCACTCGTATCCGCACCCACCTTGGATCCCCCGGGATTTGGCTGCAGTTTGTGATGTAAATTTTTCAGTAATTAGGACTTCGGTGTTTGTCATTTGTGGTTTACTTAGGTGGTGTGGGCTGAGGCCTCTAGTAACTCTAATATATATAGTTATTTGGGTGGAGGCACAATGGATCGGCGGCGACGGGGTAGTCTGGTGGAGGCTCACAGGTGGCTGGAGGCAGCAACGCTCAGGGTCCAGGGAAGTGCTGCGCACGAGGCCCTTGATAAGGTGGATTGGCCCGTGTGAGCCAATAGCGTCAGGAAATCTTGACACCGGTGAATGACCTAGCATGAAGCGGTGGTAGTAGGTTCCTAGGCGCCGGAGGCGGCACCACGGGGTGGTTTGTGTGGTGGGAGACGTCGGCAGTATGCAAGGAGGCCAGGTCGTCCGGACTTTCTTTATAACTGTGGATCATCTGGATTGGGTGAAGAAGGGCCGGGTTGGGAATTTTTTTCTAAATCAAATAGTTTTCCGGATTGGGGAACAAAGTTCGGGTCTCACAATTCTTTTTTGTTCCGGATCCTTAGCGAATCGTTTTCTACCACTTATGGATGGCAGTGGTGGGTAATTGTTTTTTAGATCTTTAGCAAACTGTTATCCAAATTAGCGACCAATGAGATGGCCGGTCAACTCATTTTTTGGACCTTTAGCAAATCATTTTCTACAACTTATGGATGGGAGAGGTGGGTTATTGTTTCTCCAGATCTTTGGGAGATCGTATTCTGGATTGGGGAACAAGGGTATGGTCGGGCAGCTCTTTTTTCGGATATTCAGCGAATCATTTTCTACCAGCTGTGGATGGCAGTGGTGGGTGTTTGTTGTTTCCAGATCTTTAGTGGGTCATTTTCCGGATTGGGGAACGAGGGTCGGGTGGGGCAGTTTTTTCCGGATCTCTAGTGAATCGTTTTCTACCACTTATGGATGGCAGTGGTGAGTAATTACTTTTTTCTGAATCTTTAGCAAATCGTTTCCTTGATTGGGGAAGAAGGGTCAGTTCGGGCAGCTCCCTTTTTTGTATCTTTATCGAATCATTTTCTACCACCTATGGATGGCAGTGGTGGGTAATTGTTTGAAACTTCAGGGGCAAAGTCAGGACGAACGGGCATAAGCACGAATCTTTTTTTCATTGTTCAAGGAAGCGTTGTGGTAGTGAATTATATTATGGTCATTTGTGTTGTGGTAGAGACACTTTTGTTTAATAGGGTTAGGACAGATGGGAAGAAGCACGAACCACAGATACATAAACTTATGATTATTTGTGTTGTGGTAGAGGCACTTTCTTTTATTAGGGTCATTTTCATTATTTCTATTTGTGGGGTTGGCACAATGACATGCTACAAACACCCATCATGACCTTCGACAAGTGCGGCATCATGCATCGACCACGGTGTTTATGCTTTCAAGTGTGCTGCGACGGCTGCAATGATGGCACCACGACACACTTCTAACGCCCGTGAGGTGCTCTGACGACCGTGGCGATGGTGCAACGACACGCTTCTAACGCCCGTGCGGTGCTTCGGCGACCGCGATGGTGCTAAGATGGTATGGCTCAACGGCCATGGCGACGCTATGATGCGACGTTGTCTTTTTACAACCGCTACAATGCTATGACGGAGGCCCGACTGCTTCGATGATGCCATGACAATGTGTTTAATGGTCATGGCAGTGGTGAGACAATGGGCATGACTGGTTCAATGATGTTGCGACAGCCATGGCGATGGCGGCCCGACTGCTCTGGTGAGGGCGCAATGGCATGTTCAAAGGCGATGGTGTTAAGGATAGCATGTGAGGGGGTGTGGTGTGGTGTGCGCAACATTGACTTCATCAACTTCCTAATACCAAATGAAACCAACACACACAATCAATCACACGATGTTCTCGTATTTGTACGATCACATGTATAACTACCCGGCAAAGCATTGCGTGTGAAGTAAGTGTAAGAAGGATCCTTTAGAAAAAGGCAGTCATGGGGACGCAAGCACAAATCGTGAACTCGACTATAGATTGGCTAGCTTAACGTGGGTACACACAGGCGCTTGTGTCACACGATTGCGCAGGATCGGACGACACCGGATGCGGCTTACAAAGTCAATAAATCATCTGACTGTTTTGTAATGTTTTCCTTTTCTTTAGCGCTGATGGGAATAGGTGCCATGTATGGACGATTTATTGGAGAAGGGATAGAAACGGTGCCGCCCACGGACTCGGCACAGGCGTGCAGCCGTCCCTGCGCAGCCCGTAGTATATATGGTCCGACCCGCGGGCCGATTGCCCACACCCCATTCTATTACCCATCTTAGACAGCCCAAATCCCCACATCCTAAGAGCATCTCCAGCCGCGCCTCCAACAGGGCCTCCCCAGACGTTTTTGCCCTGCCGGCGCCGTAAAAACGACCTAGTCGCGCCCCCAGAAGCCCATTTTTCGCTGGCTTAGGCTGAAACTGGTGCCAGCAGATCCAGGCCAAACCCGGCGCCCTGGGGGCGCCTGGGGCACCGGCACAAGCGAAAAGGGCGCGTGGGTCCGCCTTATCGGTGAGTCGAGTGCCTCTTCCTTCTGTTTCTTCCCGTTTCTTCCCGCTTTTCCCCCACTTCCCTCCCATTCTCTCCATTCCTCCCGCTTCTCCCTCCCGCTTGCCTCCCAGCCGACCGCCCTTCGTGAAGAGAAGACTGAGGCGTGGTGGTCGGTGTTGATGTCGAGCAGCGCCGTCAAGATTGACCTACTCCGGACCAATATCGCCGCGAAGAAGAGAAACACCGACCTGGCTTTCCTGCTGGGCGGGGCGGACATGCTCTAGAGCAACGACGAGGCGGTCAAGGCGTGGTACTTGGCGGAGTGTCGCCTCATCCTGAACCAGCTTCCCTCGACGACCCCGCCCACTCCGATGCCCATGCCGACGATGCCGCCAAGCCCGAGCGATGATGCCGCCGAGACTCCCCGCAGCACAGAAGCCACGCCGACGCCACCAAGCACGGAGACCCCACCAAGCCCGCACACACCGACTCCGTCGACGCCGGAGGCCGACCTCGCCGTCTGATACGCACGCGCGTCCTTTCTGTTTTTTTGTACGCCGGACTTTTCATTCGATCGCCGAACTTGTGGCCGCTTGATCGCCGGATTTGTGGCGTCTATTTTCTAAGAGGGAATGACTATGTTTGAATTTTCCGTGGCTGGGGGCGGCGCCTGGGGGGCGTGGCTGGGAGGTAGGTCGCCCCAGGGGCCAATCTAGCGCCGGTTCGCCCCCTGGCCGCTCTTTTTCGGTGCCCTGGGGGGCTCAACGGCTGGAGATGCTCTAACCCTAGCTTCATGTGATCTCTCACAGCCCTGATCCCTGCCGCCGTCGATGTCGTTGGACCCATCACTCGTGGGGCCCTCAGAGGCCGCCAGGCCGTCGGCCTCCCCCCAAAGGAGTTGGAGCCCTCTAGCGCCAGGGGCGCCGCTGCCGTTACCGCGCCATCTACCGCCCACGACACAAATGCGCTATGGGTCGGCAACCTCCTCACGCACGCGGGCGAGGACAATGTCATGGCGACCTTCGCCCTGCACGAGGCGCTCAACTGCATCATCATGTACACCGGCTTCCGCAGCTACGCGTTTGTCCTTTTCCGCACCGTGGCTAATTCTTGAGCCACCCTCGAGGCGCTCTGCGGGTCCAAGGTCAAGGGCGCGTTCACCAGGGTCGAGTTCGCCCAACTGGTAACTTCTCACCCTCATCCTTCTCCCCCCATTCAGATCCGCTCCCACTTTGGATCCCCTCAGGATCTGGCTGTAGTTCATGATGTGAATTTTCCAGTAATTAGGACTTCAGTGCTTGTGATTTGCGTTTTATTTAGGCGGTGTGGGTTGAGGCCTCCGGCATCTCTGACATATGTAATTATTCGAGCGGCGCTCTGGGCCCCGTGGAGCGCGGCAGGCGAGGCCCTTGAGTCAGGCTCGCAATCGGGTCAGGGATTCAACGGGATGACCTCTATCAAACCCATGCCTGAATAGCTAATCAGGTCAACCCACGACCCAACGCATGGGTCTCATGGACGATCCATGCCCATACCCGATGGGTGACCCGACCCATTCGGGCAACCATTAGGTCCATGAAAACATTTCCATTTTTTACTCCTCCTAGCATGCAACAACTTCAAACAAAATCGGTGAGTACCTGCTAGCTTTATAGTCATGTTGATGCTCCTTCCTCAGTAGTCAGCCAAGATGGTACTAAGCATTACAAGGCAACGATGCCCTTTCTGTTGTAGGCTGCAACTAATATAGCGACGCTTAAGCACTGAGCAACAAAAAAACGCTTTGCTTTGGCCCTAAGTGGGATATTAAGCGTATTTGAAATTTTTGGCCATAATTTGGCTATTTTTGAACTGCTTCTGCTTAGCTTCTTGTGCAATAATGGCAGTATGTCATTTATGTTATTATTAGGGTCTGTATGGGGGTTGTTTCCTTCAGATTCTGGTCAAATCATGGAAAGATTATCTTCATTTGGCTATGTCTATTTGAGCTGAACTACATATTAGTTGCCATTTGCTTGCTGTGTGGACCTGATGTGTATTTGCTATGTTGTGACGGTCATTTTAGATGTTACTTCAACTACCCGTGTGTAACACCCTCGATGCGACTATATCTCCCACGTGTCGAGGCACGACTTAGAGGCATAATCGCATTGAAGGCATATGTCACAAGTTAGGCAATCTTCACAACATCCCATGTAATGTAAATCATAAAGGGGAGATAACATAGTTGGCTTACACTCTCCACGTCAATCAAGTTCATAAATAACATTACATCATCCAAACACTCATGGCCCGACTACGGTGCAAAAATAAAAGATAACCCACTTGTAACACCCTCGATGCGACTATAGCTCCCACGTGTCGAGGCACGACTTAGAGATATAATCGCATTGAAGGCATATGTCGCAAGTTAGGCAATCTTCACAACATCCCATGTAATATAAATAATAAAGGGGAGATAACATAGTTGGCTTACACTCGCCACGTCAATCAAGTACATAAAATAACATTACATCATCCAAACACTCATGGCCCGACTACGGCGCCAAAATAAAAGAGAACCCAACAAGCGACACGGTCCCGTTCACCCCCAACTGGGCACCACTACTGATCATCGGGAAAGGAAACATAGTAACGTTGAGAGTCTTCGTCGAACTCCCACTTGAGCTCATACGCGTCTGCTAGAGCAGAATCATCAGGCCCTGCATCTGGTGTAATACTAATCTGTGAGCCACAGGGACTCGGCAATCTCGCACCCTCGCGATCAAGACTATTTAAGCTTATAGGTATGGCAAGGTAAATATAAGTGGAGCTGCAGCAAGCGACTAGCAAGTATGGTGGCTAACTTATTCGCAAAAGAGAGCAAGAAGAGGAGGCAAAGCGCGAGCGAGAAACTAGAGAACAACCTGCGCAAACATTACTCCAACACCGTGTCCACTTCCCGGACTCAGCCGAGAAGAGGCCATCACGGTAACACACTCAGTTGATTCATTTTAATTAATTAAGGTTCAAGTTATCTACAACCGGACATTAACAAATTCCCATCTGCCCATAACCGCGGGCACGGCTTTCAAAAGTTCAAATCCCTGCAGGGGAGTCCCAACTTAGCCCATGACAAGCTCTCACGGTCAACGAAGGAATAGACCTCCTCCCAAGACGTTCCGATCAGACTCGGTATCTTGGTAATTCAAGACACTTCGACAGGTTAAAACAAGACCAGCAACACCGCTCGAATGTGCCGACAAGTCCCGATAGGAGCTGCACATATCTCTTTCTCAGGGCACACTCAGATTTTCTTAGGTACGGGTAGGCCAGCCCAGAGTTGCCCCTGGTGGCCACCGGCAGCTGACAGGTGGACCAACACTTAGAGGAGCACTGGCCCGGGGGGGGGGGTTAAAATAAGATGACCCTTGAGTCTACAGAACCCAAGGGAAAGAAAAGGCTAGGTGGCGAATGGTAAAACCAAGGTTGGGCATTGCTGGAAAAGCTTTAATCAAGGCGAACTATCAAGGGGTTCCCATTATAACCCAACCGCGTAAGGAACGCAAAATATGGGAACATAACACTGATATGACGGAAACTAGGGCGGCAAGAGTGGAACAAAACACTAGGCGAGAGGCCGAGCCTTCCACCCTTTACCAAGTATATAGATGCATTAAGATAACATGGTAATATAATGATATCCCAACAGTAAATAAATGTTCCAACAAGGAATGGCCTCCAATCTTCACCTGCAACTAGCAACGCTATAAGAGGGGCTGAGCAAAGCGGTAACATAGCCAATCAACGGTTTGCTAGGACAATGGTGGGTTAGAGGTTTGACATGGCAATTTGGGAGGCTTGCAAGCAAGTGGTAGGCATTGTAGCAATGGCATAGCAAAAGAGCAAGCAAACTAGCATAGCAAAGATAGTAGTGATTTCGAGGGTATGATCATCTTGCCTGCACAGTTGTCAGAGTTGACTGGATCCTCAAAAGCAAACTCAACGGGCTCCTCATTAGTGAACTCGTCTCCCAGCTCTAACCAAACAAGACAAATAAGCAACAAGGATACAATCAACCACACGCAAACTCAAACAACATGATGCAAAGATGATATGCTATGCGGGATGCGATGCGGGATGCAAAATGCAAGATATGACAGGAAATGCATGAACCTGGCCTCAACTTGGATTTCCAAGTGTGCCACTGGAAAGATGAGATGAAATCGCTTAAAAACAATATAAAGAACGTCGGAATCAGAGTTACGGTTTGGAAATGGCAAGCGATTCTAAAATGACACCGGTCTGCGATTTACAGCATGTAGGCATCTAAATGCAAAGAAATGAACATGCTAAAGCACTCAAACATGACAACAAAATACATGGCAGGGATGCACACAAGATGCTTAACAAAAGTCTAGCACTGAGCTACGGCCAATTCATCCATTAACAGGTTCAAACAAGCATGGCAAAAATGCATATGACAAACATATCTCAGACTTAGTGAAATCAACACGTGTCTGGAATTTCAGATCAGGTAGCTCTCTTCGGAGCAGCAAAACTACATGCTACAGGATCTGAAAATGGCAAAGTAAAGCATGGCATGGAGCTACTCAAAGAGCTTAACAAAAGTCCCTTAGTGACCTTGAGCCAAAAAGGAACAGAAAATACAATTGCAAGCATCTGAACATAGAAAAAACATAATCAGTTTTCATACTTAGTGAAAACTGGAGCAAGCGGAAATATAGCTCAAGTAGGCATGTTTACAAGCTCGATGCACTCACTACGGTGCAAGTCATGGCAAAGCAAACATACATCTACCAAGAAGGCACAAAATGCAAGCTAGACATGGCAAGAACAATAACATAGCATACACGGATCAACTACAACAACACCGGCAAAATTGCAAACAAGTTGGCAATCAGCCCAGATTCACAAAGTAGCAAAAGTAGAGCTTGATTGACTCAAGCTAGGGTTCTCCATAATTGCAAATAAAGACATGGATGGATAGAGCACTACAAGATTAACAAAACATCCTTACTGCTCATCCTCAAAAGAGGCGCGGATCACTAGGAAACAACAAGAACATATGGCATCATGAGATAAACAGCTCCAGGACTTAGTGAAATCACTAAGTCCCTGAAAACAGAATTAGCAAGTGCACCACTTTGCAAGCTTGCACAAGTCACTACACACATCCTAAAAATACATGGGTTGCACCTTTGGAAAGATGACAAAACCCTTAACAAAACACATGTAGAGCATCAGGTCATAGCATGCACACAATAATCATGGCAAAAATGACAAAAGCCTAAATGGAGTAGTAGATCTGACAATTAACTCAAGTAGCTCTCTTCTAATAGCATTTCGGGCATCAAGATAAACTCAAATGAAAATGATGCACTGAAATGAAATGATGTACTCTATGAGATGAACATTTTGATATGCTATATGCATGAATTGGAGCTATAGATGCAAAGTTACGGAGCCGCGAACATGTGCACATGGACTGAAAATTTCAAGGACTTAGGAAAAAACAACCACCCAGATCTGGATCTAGGGTTTGGTGGCATGCAAAACGAGGCAAACTCTGGCGAGCACTGTTCACGACGGCGGTGGCGGGCGCGGATGGAGTGGCCGGGCTTCCCGCGGGCGGCGGCGGCGAGGCCGGGCGGCGCGGCCGAGGCGGAGGCGGACGCCGGCGAGGTTGTGCGGCGGGGCGGCGATGGCGTGCGGCGGCGCGGCCACCGGAGTCGAGGGAGGTGGCGGCGGGGCTCGCCGGCGAGGGGCGGGGTGGTCGGCGCGGCGACCTGCGGCGGGGAAGAGAGGCGCGGGGCGGCGCGACTCCCACAGGCGCCGGGGCGGCGAGAGGCCCGGTCGGGCGGTGGGGAGGGCCGACTGCGGGCCGGCCGGGCCGCGGCCGGTGGCGGCGGCGGCTTGCCACGTGGCAGCATCTGATAGGCGCGGGCGGGCGGCGGCGGCGTGTCCGGCCGGAACGGACACGTCCGGCGCGGCGCGAGGTGGATTTTTAGGGTTTCGGGGAGGAAGGAGATCCGAAAATCGGGGGGGGGGGGGGGGTTAAATAGGCATAGAGGGAGCTAGAAGAGTCCAAATGAGGTGCGGTTTTCAGCCACGCGATCGTGATCGAACGCTCTAGATGATGGAGCAGAGTTAGGTGGGTTTTGGGCCAAAATGGAGGGGTGTTGGGCTGCAACACACACGAGGCCTTCTCAGTCCCTCGGTTAACCGTTGGAGTATCAAACGAAGTCCAAATGGTACGAAACTTGACAGGCGGTCTATCGGTAGTAAACCAAGGCCGCTTGGCAAGTCTCGGTCCAATCCGGAAATGTTTAATCCCCACACACGGAAGAAAGCTAGAAATGGCCACCGGAGGAGAACGAAGCGCCGGAATGCAAAACGGACAACGGGGAAAATGCTCGAATGCATGAGACGAACACGTATGCAAATGCAATGCACATGATGACATGATATGAGATGCATGACAATGATAACAACACACGGAGACAAAGACCCGAACCCGAGGAAATAAATATAACTTAACGCCATAAACGGCAAGAGTTGGAGTACAAATAGGGAAAGTTACATCCAGGGTGTTACAACACTCCACCACTAAGAAAGGATCTCGTCCCGAGATCTAGGACTGAAAGAACGCCGGGTACTCAATACGGAGGTGATGCTCGTGTTCCCAGGTAGCTTCACGGTCGGAATGGTGTGACCACTTGACTTTCAGAAATTTGATCGACTTGTTGCGAGTCTTGCGTTCATTCTCTTCGAGAATAGCAACTGGGTGCTCACGATAAGAGAGATCTTATTGGAGCTCAATGTCCTCAAAGTTGATGGTGCGGTCAGGAGTCTTAAAGCACTTTCGAAGCTAAGAGACATGGAACACGTCATGAACATTTGCAAAGTTTGAAGGAAGCTCGAGTTGATAGGCAAGGTCGCCTCTCTTGCTGACAATCTTGAAAGGTCCCACGTATCTGGGGGCAAGCTTCCCTATGATACCGAAGCGATGAGTACCTTTCATAGGAGAGACGCGGTGGTAAACATGATCTCCGATCTCGAGAGCCAAATCACGGTGCTTACTATCATAGTAGCTCTTCTGAAGGGATTGGGCTGCTTTGAGGTTATCACGAATGACTTTGCACATTTCCTCTGCCTCTGTGATTAAGTCATTACCCAAAAGCTGAAGTTCACCGGTTTCAGACCAGTTGAGAGGGGTACGACACTTCCTGCCATACAGAATTTCAAAAGGGGCCTTGCCCGAACTTGCTTGAAAACTGTTGTTGTAGGAGAATTCAGCATAAGGAAGGCAATCCTCCCACTTCATGCCGAAGGAGATCACACAAGCCCTGAGCATATCTTCAAGAATCTGGTTGACACGCTCGACTTGACCGCTAGTTTGAGGATGGAAAGCTGTGCTGAAGCGGATGTTAGTGCCCATGGCCTTCTGAAAAGAATCCCAAAACTTCAAGGTGAAGATGCTACCACGGTCTGAAGAGATCACTTGTGGAATACCGTGCAGAGAGACAATACGAGAGGTATAGAGTTCCGCCAATTTAGCTGCAGTGATCGACTCTTTGATAGGCAGAAAGTGAGCCACTTTGGTGAGTTTGTCGATGACAACGAATATAGCATCATTGCCACGCTTGGACTTTGGAAAGCCAGTCACAAAGTCCATTTCAATGTGGTCAAACTTCCATTCTGGAATGGCAAGAGGTTGGAGGAGACCTGCTGGCCTTTGGTGTTCTGCCTTCACTCTTCTGCAGACATCACACTCATTCACGAATTGAGCAATCTCGCGCTTTACTCGAGTCCACCAATAAGCCTGCTTGATGTCCTGATACATCTTCGTGCTCCCAGGGTGGATGGAGAGGAGGGAATTGTGAGCCTCGTTCATGATCACTTCACGGAGGTCACCTTTGGGTACAAAAATACGATTCTCGAAGAAGAGAGTGTCCTTGTCATCAAGGCGGTAGCACTTGTACTTGGACTGACTCTTGGCAATCCCAATCTTCACCTTTTTCACCATAGCATCAAGAACCTGGGCTTGGCGAATCTGGTCTTCTAAGGTAGGAGAGACTAGAAGGTTGGTGAGGAAACCTTGAGGAACAACTTGCAGATTAAGTTTGCGGAAAGCTTCACAAAGCTCGGGTTGATAAGGCTTGAGAATCAGACTGTTGCAGTAAGCTTTCCTGCTCAAAGCGTCAGCAATCACATTGGCCTTGCCTAGAGTATACTCGATACTCGGATTATACTCTTGAATCATTTCGACCCATCGAGTTTGCCTGAGGTTGAGATTGGGCTGAGTGAAGATGTACTTGAGACTCTTGTGATCAGTGAAAATGTCCACTTTTCTTCCCAATAGAAGATGTCTCCAAGTCAAAAGAGCATGCACAACTGCCGCCAACTCGAGATCATGAGTGGGGTAGTTCTTCTCATTAGGCTTCAACTGGCGAGAGGTATAAGCAACAACTTTCTTCTCTTGCATCAATACTGTGCCAAGACCTTGGAGAGAGGCATCACAAAAGACCTCGTACGACTTGGATTCATCAGGCGGAGTGAGAACTGGAGCAGTGATCAATTTCTCTTTCAAAGTGTTGAAAGCAATGTCACACTCCAGAGACCAAACGTACTTGACGTGCTTCTGGAGAAGATTAGAGAGAGGCTTCGCGATCTTAGAAAAGTTTTCAATGAATCTTCGGCAATAGCTTGCGAGACCAAGGAAGCTGCGGAGTTGCTTCATGTTCTGAGGAGGTTCCCAATTCACAATTGCAGACACCTTCTCAGGATTCACGGCAATGCCCTTAGCAGAGATGATATGACCAAGATAAAGAACCTCATCAAGCCGAAATTCACACTTGGAGAACTTGGCGTAGAACTGATGTTCCCTTAGCTTATCGAGAATCAAACGCAAGTGCTTGGCATGATCTTCCTTGTTCTTAGAGAAAACCAGAATGTCGTCGAGATAGACCAAAACGAAGTCATTGGTGTAGGCGTTGAAGATGAAGTTCATCATGCGAGAGAACGTCGGAGGAGCGTTGACGAGACCAAAAGACATGACAGTGTATTCATATGAACCAAAGCTTGTCCTGAAAGCCGTCTTGGGAATATCTTGCTCACGGATGCGAATCTGGTGATAACCCATGCGGAGATCAAGCTTGGAGAATACTTGGGCACCTTTGAGTTGTTCAAAGAGCTCATTGATGTTGGGAAGTGGGTATTTGTTCTTGATGGTCTTCTTGTTCATCGGACGGTAATCAACACAAAGTCGGTCCGTTCCATCCTTCTTCTTCACAAAAAGAACACCACAACCCCACGGAGAAGAACTAGGCTGGATGAGACACATTTTCTCTTGAATATCGAGTTGCTTCTTCAGCTCCTTCAACTCTTCAGGTCCGAGCTTGTAAGGACGTTTGCACACAGGTTCCATGCCAGGCTCAAGATCAATAACGAATTCAACTGGCCGGTGCGGAGGCATTCCTGGAAGCTCTTCTGGAAAGACGTCTTGATCTTCGCAAACGACTGGAATTTGAGAGATAGCATCCAATTCACCCTTCTCATTGAGAGAAAACAGACGGATGGTATTATCCCGAGCGGCAAAGACAATTACATCCTCAGACGAATGAGTCAATTGAATCTGCCTGGCTGCACAATCAAGCTGAGCCTTGTGCTTAGAAAGCCAATCCATTCCGAGAATAAGATCAATATCCGAGTCACCAAGAACCATATGAGAAGATAGAAACTTGTAGTATCCCAAGGTGATAGTAACATCTGGAGCAATGGAGTTAGCATGCATGCACTTACCGGGAGAGACAACTGCTAAAGGACTAGGCAAAATTTGCAAAGGCAAACCATGCTTAGATGAAAACGTTCTCGAGATGAAACAATGCGATGCACCCGTGTCAAAAAGAACTTTTGCAGGAACATCGTTAATAGGAAGGTTACCCATGATGACATCTGACGAGTCCTCTGCCTGAGTTGCATTCATCAAGTTGACCTTGGCATGCTTGGGATTAAGCTTGACCACAGCTGTACTTGCCGATCTGACAGGAGGAGGAGGAGGAGGAAGACGCCTCTAGTTGAAACACTTGTTGGCATAGTGACCCTTCTGTTGGCACTTGTTGCACGTGACCTCTGAAAGCGGACGGTGATACGGAGCACTCGATCTTGGAGCTTGAGACGAAGTCTTGTTCTGAAAGCCAGGGTTGGGTGGGTGGCAAGAATCACTGCCACCTTTGCTCTTCTGCTGATACGGCTGACGGAACGGAGGAGGAGGAAGCCAATACTTCTGCTGCTTGGCCACTTGAGTAGAGGAAGAAGGAGTAACATCTCTGACTCGCTTCTTGGAAGCATCACACCTCAACCGAGCAGCCTCTTGCTTCAGTGCCATGTTGTAGAACTCATCGTATATCAAGGGTTCGAAGAGAACAAGAGCTAGCTGAATTTCTTCTCTGAGACCACCCCTGAACTGGTATATCATGCTCTTCTCATCAGGGACGTCCTGCTTGGCAAAGCGGGCGAGCTTCTGGAACAACGTGTTGTAGTCATAGACAGACAAAGAGCCTTGCTTCAGATTGCGGAATTCCTCACGCTTGCTTTCAACCACGCTTTGCGGAATATGATGAGCTCGGAAATCTCGACGGAAATCATCCCAAGTGATAACACGTCAACCTCTGGAGTCCTTGTACTGCTGGAACCATTCTGCAGCTTGATCTTTGAGTTGGAAGGAAGCGAACTTGACAAAGTCCTCAGGCCTGACGTTACTGCACTCGAAATGCTTGCACAGATCCACAAGCCAATCGTCAGCATCGGTTGCCTCAACACAATTGCTGAAAGTCTTTGGCCCGTTAGCAAGGAACTGGTTGAGTGTAGCAAAGTGATTCTGATTGCTGCCTTGATTCCCTTGACTGCCTTGATTGCGCTCTTGAAGAATTTGCATGATCAACTGTGTGTTTGCATTGGTTGCGGCCATCATAGCTTGCCGTGCCTCCGGAGGAGGGGGAGGTGGTGGCGGATCAGGATTCAGAGTCGTGCGCGTTGGAGGAGCCATCCTGAAGAGGTTGACCACCACTAGCACATTGATAGACAAATATTGAAGCTGAATCCAATGGAATGAAAATTGCAACATATAGTCTTCACATCCGAACAAAATGAACGAATGCATTCCTCTTGAAATGGTCACATATCCAACAATTGAGAAGCCACGTAGAATTAAAGTAGAGAAATAAATCAACAAGGTACGGATCAAGAACGAATAATCGGTAAGAAATCCCAATCTCAAACCAATATTCGTGGAAGAAAAAAAAACTAGAGCTACTAGAATTCCCACCTATGAAACTCCCGAACCTTTCCAGTTATGCAATCAGGTGTTGGGGATACAGGGGAAGCATAATATCTCACCCAAACTAGCAAATCCTACATCCAGTTGTATCCATCCTTCAACACATAACCAAGAAACCTTCGGAAACCATATACGTCAACCTTCGAAAAGCATCCATTATACAAGTTATGGCGATACTCCCGAACTCCCGCCCCAGTACTGGGTGGCGTCGAGGTTATCTCACCAACGAACTGCATAAAAGAGATTTTCGATGTCGGCGTACTAAACTCAGGTATTCCAGAACTGCAATGATAAAATTATGATGACAACACCTCAGAGCTCAACTCCCCGGGACACTTCCACTAAACCCCTGACAGGAGGCACCAAGACAATGTTCTCATCATAAAACCATCGAAACGATTCCAAGGTACCCGCGTGATCCTCAAATTTTTTTTAGTGAAATTTGAGAAGAGAAGAGTCAAAACTCTACGTCGGGATGCCTTACCAGAGCGATGAGGAGACTGGGAAGTAAAAAGAATTCCTAAACTCTCTGATATATAATTCCTAAATGACTCAAAACATTTTTCTAGACACAACTCGGCCGCTAAAAACGATCAAGCAATGGGGCTCCTAAGGTCGGGGAAGGCTCTGATTACCAACTTGTAGCACCCTCGATGCGACTATAGCTCCCACGTGTCGAGGCACGACTTAGAGATATAATCGCATTGAAGGCATATGTCGCAAGTTAGGCAATCTTCACAACATCCCATGTAATATAAATAATAAAGGGGAGATAACATAGTTGGCTTACACTCGCCACGTCAATCAAGTTCATAAATAAGATTACATCATCCAAACACTCATTGCCCGACTACGGCGCCAAAATAAAAGAGAACCCAACAAGCGACACGGTCCCGTTCACCCCCAGCTGGGAACCACTACTGATCATCGAGAAAGGAAACATAGCAACGTTGAGAGTCTTCGTCGAACTCCCACTTGAGCTCATACGCGTCTGCTGGAGCGGAATCATCAGGCCCTGCATCTGGTGTAATAGTAATCTGTGAGCCACAGGGACTCAGCAATCTTGCACCCTCGCGATCAAGACTATTTGAGCTTATAGGTATGGCAAGGTAAATATAAGTGGAGCTGCAGGAAGCGACTAGAAAGTATGGTGGCTAACTTATTCGCAAAAGAGAGCGAGAAGAGGAGGCAAAGCGCGAGCGAGAAACTAGAGAACAACCTGCGCAAACATTCCTCCAACACCGTGTCCACTTCCCGGACTCCGCCGAGAAGAGGCCATCACGGTAACACAATCAGTTGATTCATTTTAATTAATTAAGGTTCAAGTTATCTACAACCGGACATTAACAAATTCCCATCTTCCCATAACCGCGGGCACGGCTTTCGAAAGTTCAAATCCCTGCAGGGGAGTCCCAACTTAGCCCATGACAAGCTCTCACGGTCAATGAAGGAATAGACCTCCTCCCAAGACGTTCCGATCAGACTTGGTATCTCCGTAATTCAAGACACTTCGACAGGTTAAAACAAGACTAGCAACACCGCCCGAATGTGCCGACAAATCCCGATAGGAGCTGCACATATCTCTTTCTCAGGGCACACTCAGATTGTCTTAGGTACGGGTAGGCCAGCCCAGAGTTGCCCCTGGTGGCCACCGGCAGCTGACGGGTGGACCAACACTCAGAGGAGCACTGGCCCGGGGGGGTTAAAATAAGACAACCCTTGAGTCTATAGAACCCAAGGGAAAGAAAAGGCTAGGTGGCGAATGGTAAAACCAAGGTTGGGCATTGCTGGAAAAGCTTTAATCAAGGCGAACTATCAAGGGGTTCCCATTATAACCCAACCGCGTAAGGAATGCAAAATCCGGGAACATAACACCGATATGACGGAAACTAGGGCGGCAAGAGTGGAACAAAACACTAGGCGAGAGGCTGAGCCTTCCACCCTTTACCAAGTATATAGATGCATTAAGATAACATGGCAATATAATGATATCCCAATAGTAAATAAATGTTCCAACAAGGAACGGCCTCCAATCTTCACCTGCAACTAGCAACGCTATAACAGGGGCTGAGCAAAGCGGTAACATAGCCAATCAACGGTTTGCTAGGACAATGGTGGGTTAGAGGTTTAACATGGCAATTTGGGAGGCTTGCAAGCAAGTGGTAGGCATCGTAGCAATGGCATAGCAAAAGAGCGAGCAAACTAGCATAGCAAAGATAATAGTGATTTCGAGGGTATGATCATCTTGCCTGCACATTTGTCAGAGTTGACTGGATCCTCAAAAGCAAACTCAATGGGCTCCTCGTTAGCGAACTCGTCTCCCAGCTCTACCCAAACAAGACAAACAAGTAACAAGGATACAATCAACCACGTGCAAACTCAAACAACACGATGCAAAGATAATATGCTATGCGGGATGCGATGCGGGATGCAAAATGCAAGATATGACAGGAAATGCATGAACCTGGCCTCAACTTGGAATTCCAAGTGTGCCACTGGAAAGATGAGATGAAATCGCTTGAAAACGATATAAAGAACGCCGGAATCGGAGTTACGGTTTGGAAATGGCAAGCGATTCTAAAATGACACCGGTCTGCGATTTACAGCATGTAGGCATCTAAATGCAAAGAAATGAACATGCTACAACACTCAAACATGACAACAAAATACATGGCAGGGATGCACACAAGATGCTTAACAAAAGTCTAGCACTGAGCTACGGCCAATTCATCCATTAACAGGTTCAAACAAGCATGGCAAAAATGCATATGACAAACATATCTCAGACTTAGTGAAATCAACACGTGTCTGGAATTTCAGATCAGGTAGCTCTCTTCGGAGCAGCAAAACTACATGCTACAGGATCTGAAAATGGCAACGTAAAGCATGGCATGGAGCTACTCAAAGAGCTTAACAAAAGTCCCCTAGTGACCTTGAGCCAAAAAGGAACAGAAAATACAATTGCAAGCATGTGAACATAGAAAAAACATAATCAGTTTTCATACTTAGTGAAAACTGGAGCAAGCGGAAATATAGCTCAAGTAGGCATGTTTACCAGCTCGATGCACCCACTACGCTGCAAGTCATGGCAAAGTAAACATACATCTATCAAGAAGGCACAAAATGCAACCTAGACATGGCAAGAACAATAACATAGCATACACGGATCAACTACAACAACACCGGCAAAATTGCAAACAAGTTGGCAATCAGCCCAGATTCACAAAGTAGCAAAAGTAGAGCTTGATTGACTCAAGCTAGGGTTCTCCATAATTGCAAATAAAGACATGGATGGATAGAGCACTACAAGATTAAAAAAACATCCTTACTGCTCATCCTCAAAAGAGGCCCGGATCACTAGAAAACAACAAGAACATATGGCATCATGAGATAAACAGCTCCAGGACTTAGTGAAATCACTAAGTCCCTGAAAACAGAATTAGCAAGTGCACCAGTTTGCAAGCTTGCACAAGTCACCACACACATCCTAAAAATACATGGGTTGCACCTCTGGAAAGATGACAAAACCCTTAACAAAACACATGTAGAGCATCAGGTCATAGCATGCACACAATAATCATGGCAAAAATGACAAAAGCCTAAATGGAGTAGCAGATCTGACAATTAACTCAAGTATCCCTCTTCTAACAGCATTTAGGGCATCAAGATGAACTCAAATGAAAATGATGCAATGGAATGAAATGATGTACTCTCTAAGATGAACATTTTGATATGCTATATGCATGAATCGGAGCTACGGATGCAAAGTTACGGAGTCGCGAACATGTGCACATGGACTAAAAATTTCAAGGACTTTGGAAAAAAACAACCTCCCAGATCTGGATCTAGGGTTTGGGGGCACGCAAAACGAGGCAAGGCGGCCGAGGCGGAGGCGGACGCCAGCGAGGTTGCGCGGCGGGGCGGCGATGGCGTGCGGCGGCGCGGCCACCGGAGTCGAGGGAGGCGGTGACGGGGCTCGCCGGCGAGGGTGGCGGTGGCCGGCGCAGCGACCTGCAGTGGGAAAGAGAGGCGCGGGGCGGCGCGACTCCCTCACGCGGCGGGGCGGCGAGAGGCCCGGTCGGGCGGCGGGGAGGGCCGACTGCGAGCCGGCCGGGCCGCGAGCGGTGGCGGCAGTGGCTTGCCACGTGGCAGCGTCTGATAGGCACGGGCGGGTGGCGGCGGCGTGTCCGGCCAGAACGGACACGTCCGGCGCGGCGCGAGGTGGATTTTTAGGGTTTCGGGGAGGAAGGAGATCCGAAAATCGGGGGGGGGGGGTTTAAATAGGCATAGAGGTAGTTAGGAGAGTCCAAATGAGGTGCGGTTTTCGGCCACGCGATCGTGATCGAACGCTCTAGATGATGGAGCAGAGTTTGGTGGGTCTTGGGCCAAAATGGAGGGGCGTTGGGCTGCAACACGCACGAAGCCTTTTCGGTCCCTCGGTTAACCGTTGGAGTATCAAACGAAGTCCAAATGGTACGAAACTTGACAGGCGGTCTACCGGTAGTAAAACAAGGCCTCTTGGCAAGTCTCGGTCCAATCCGGAAATGTTTAATCCCCACACACGAAAGAAAGCTAGAAATGGCCACCGAAGGAGAACGAAGCGCCGGAATGCAAAACGGACAACGGGGAAAATGCTCGAATGCATGAGACGAACACGTATGCAAATGCAATGCACATGATGACATGATATGAGATGCATGACAATGATAACAACACACGGAGACAAAGACCCGACCCGAGGAAATAAATATAACTTAACGCCGGAAACGGCAAGAGTTGGAGGACAAATAGGGAAAGTTACATCCAGGGTGTTACAACACTCCACCACTATGAAAGGATCTCGTCCCGAGATCTAGGACTGAAAGAACACCGGGTACTCAGAACGGAGGTGATCCTCGCGTTCCCAGGTAGCTTCACGGTCGGAATGGTGTGACCACTTGACTTTGAGAAATTTGATCGACTTGTTGCGAGTCTTGCGTTCAGTCTCTTCGAGAATAGCAACTGGGTGCTCACGATAAGAGAGATCTTCTTGGAGCTCAATGTCCTCGAAGTTGATGGTGCGGTCAGGAGTCTTGAAGCACTTTCAAAGCTGAGAGACATGGAACACGTCATGAACATTTGCAAAGTTTAAAGGAAGCTCGAGTTGATAGGCGAGGTCGCCTCTCTTGCTGACAATGTTGAAAGGTCCCACGTATCTGGGGGCAAGCTTCCCTTTGATACCGAAGCGATGAGTACCTTTCATAGGAGAGACGCGGAGGTAAACATGATCTCCAATCTCGAAAGCCAAATCATGGTGCTTACTATCATAGTAGCTCTTCTGACGGGATTGGGCTGCTTTGAGGTTATCACAAATGACTTTGCACATTTCCTCTGCCTCTGTGATTAAGCCATTACCCAAAAGCTGACGTTCACCAGTTTCAGACCAGTTGAGAGGGGTACGGCACTTCCTGCCATACAGAATTTCAAAAGGGGCCTTGCCCGAACTTGCTTGAAAACTGTTGTTGTAGGAGAATTCAGCATAAGGAAGGCAATCCTCCCACTTCATGTCGAAGGAGATCATACAAGCCCTGAGCATATCTTCAAGAATCTGGTTGACACGCTCGACTTGACCGCTAGTTTGAGGATGGAAAGCTGTGCTGAAGCGGATGTTAGTGCCCATGGCCTTCTGAAAAGAATCCCAAAACTTCGAGGTGAAGATGCTACCATGGTCTGAAGAGATCACTTGTGGAATACCGTGCAGAGAGACAATACGAGAGGTATAGAGTTCCGCCAATTGAGCTGCAGTGATCGACTCTTTGATAGGCAGAAAGTGAGCCAGTTTGGTGATTTTGTCGATGAAAACGAATGTAGCATCATTGCCACGCTTGGACTTTGGAAAGCAAGTCACGAAGTCCATTTCAATGTGGTCCTGAATGGCAAGAGGTTGGAGGAGACCTGCTGGCCTTTGGTGTTTTGCCTTCACTCTTCTGCAGACATCACACTCATTCACGAATTGAGCAATCTCGCGCTTCATTCGAGTCCACCAATAAGCCTGCTTGAGGTCCTGATACATCTTCGTGCTCCCAGGGTGGATGGAGAGGAGAGAATTGTGAGCCTCGTTCATGATCACTTTACGGAGGTCACCTTCGGGTACAACAATACGATCCTCGAAGAAGAGAGTGTCCTTGTCATCAAGGCGGTAGCACTTGTACTTGGACTGACTCTTGGCAATCCCAATCTTCACCTTTTTCACCATAGCATCAAGAAGCTGGGCTTGGCAAATCTGGTCTTCTAAGGTAGGAGAGACTAGAAGGTTGGCGAGGAAACCTTGAGGAACAACTTGCAGATTAAGTTTGCGGAAAGATTCACAAAGCTCGGGTTGATAAGGCTTGAGAATCAGACTGTTGCAGTAAGCTTTCCTGCTCAAAGCGTCAGCAATCACATTGACCTTGCCTGGAGTATACTCGATACTCGGATTATACTCTTGAATCATTTCGACCCATCGAGTTTGCCTGAGGTTGAGATTAGGCTGAGTGAAGATGTACTTGAGACTCTTGTGATCAGTGAAAATGTCCACTTTTCTTCCCAATAGAAGATGTCTCCAAGTCAAAAGAGCATGCACAACTACCGCCAACTCGAGATCATGTGTGGGGTAGTTCTTCTCATTAGGCTTCAACTGGCGAGATGTATAAGCAACAACTTTCTTCTCTTGCATCAATATTGCGCCAAGACCTTGGAGAGAGGCATCACAAAAGACCTCGTACGGCTTGGATTCATCAGGCGGTGTCAGAACTGGAGCAGTGATCAATTTCTCTTTCAAAGTGTTGAAAGCAATATCACACTCCGGAGACCAAACGTACTTGACGTGCTTCTGGAGAAGATTTGAGAGAGGCTTCGCGTTCTTAGAAAAGTTTTCAACAAATCTTCGGCAATAGCTTGCGAGACCGAGGAAGCTGCGGAGTTGCTTCACGTTCTAAGGAGGTTCCCAATTCACAATTGCAGACACCTTCTCAGGATTCACGACAATGCCCTTGGCAGAGATGATATGACCAAGATAAAGAACCTCATCAAGCCAAAATTCACACTTGGAGAACTTGGCGTAGAACTGATGTTCCCTTAGCTTATCGAGAACCAAACGCAAGTGCTTGGCATGATCTTCCTTGTTCTTGGTGAAAACCAGAATGTCGTCGAGATAGACCAAAACGAAGTCATTGGTGTAGGTGTTGAAGTTGAAGTTCATCATGCGAGAGAACATCGGAGGAGCGTTGGCGAGACCAAAAGACATGACAGTGTATTCATATGAACCAAAGCTTGTCCTGAAAGCCGTCTTGGGAATATGTTGCTTACGAATGCGAATCTGGTGATAACCCATGCGGAGATCAAGCTTGGAGAACTTGGGCACCTTTGAGTTGTTCGAAGAGCTCATTGATGTTGGGAAGTGGGTATTTGTTCTTGATGGTCTTCTTGTTCACCGGACGGTAATCAACACAAAGTTGGTCCGTTCCATCCTTCTTCTTCACAAAAAGAACACCACAACCCCACGGAGAAGAACTAGGCCGGATGAGACCCATTTTCTCTTGAATATCGAGTTGCTTCTTCAGCTCCTTCAACTCTTCAGGTCCGAGCTTGTAGGGACGTTTGCACACAGGTTCCGTGCCAGGCTCAAGATCAATAACGAATTCAACTCGCCAGTGCAGAGTCATTCCTGGAAGCTCTTCTGGAAAGACGTCTTGACATTCGCAAACGACTGGAATTTGAGAGATAGCATCCAATTCACCCTTCTCATTGAGAGAAAACAGACAGATGGTATTATCCTGAGCAGCAAAGACAATTACATCCTCAGACGAATGAGTTAATTGAATCTGCCTAGCTGCACAATCAAGCTGAGCCTTGTGCTTAGAAAGCCAATCCATTCCGAGAATAAGATCAATATCTGAGTCACCAAGAACCGTAGGAGAAGATAGAAACTTGTAGTCTCCCAAGGTGATAGTAACATCCGGAGCAATGGACTTAGCATGCATGCGCTTACCAGGAGAGACAACTGCTAAAGGACTAGGCAAAATTTGCAAAGGCAAACCATGCTTAGATGAAAACGGTCTCGAGATGAAACAATGCGATGCATCCGTGTCAAAAAGAACTTTTGCAGGAACATCGTTAACAGGAAGGTTACCCATGATGACATCTGACGAGTCCTCTGCCTGAGTTGCATTCATCAAGTTGACCTTGGCATGCTTGGGATTATGCTTGACCACAGTTGTACTTGCCGATCTGATAGGAGGAGGAGGAGGAGGAAGACGCCTCTGGTTGAAACACTTGTTGGCATAGTGAACCTTCTATTGGCACTTGTTGCACGTGACCTCTGAAAGCGGATGGTGATACGGAGCACTCCATCTTGGAGCTTGAGATGAAGTCTTGTTCTGAAAGCCAGGGCTGGGTGGGTGGGAAGAACCACTGCCACCTTTGCTCTTCTGCTGATACGGCTGACGGAATGGAGGAGGAAGCCAATACTTCTGCTGCTTGGCCACTTGAGTAGAGGAAGAAGGAGTAACATCTCTGACTCGCTTCTTGGAAGCATCACACCTCAACTGAGCAGCCTCTAGCTTCAGTGCCATGTTGTAGAACTCATCGTATCTCAAGGGCACGACTTAGAGGCATAATCGCATTGAAGGCATATGTTGCAAGTTAGGCAATCTTCACAACATCCCATGTAATGTAAATAATAAAGGGGAGATAACATAGTTGTCTTACACTCGCCACGTCAATCAAGTACATAAATAACATTACATCATCCAAACATAAATTAAAGATAACCCAAGAAGCCACAACGGTCCCAATCACCCCCAACTGGGCACCACTACTGATCATCGGGAAAGGAACCATAGTAACGTTGAGAGTCTTCGTCGAACTCCCACTTGAGCTCATACGCGTCTCCTGGAGCGGAATCATCAGGCCCTGCATCTGGTGTAATAGTAATCTGTGAGCCACAGGGACTCAACAATCTCGCACCCTCGCGATCAAGACTATTTAAGCTTATAGGTATGGCAAGGTAAATATAAGTGGAGCTGCAGCAAGCGACTAGCAAGTATGGTGGCTAACTTATTCGCAAAAGACATCGAGAAGAGGAGGCAAAGCGCGAGCGGGAAACTAGAGAACAACCTGCGCAAACATTACTCCAACACCGTGTCCACTTCCTGGACTCCACCGAGAAGAGGCCATCACGGTAACACACTCAGTTGATTCATTTTAATTAAGTTAAGGTTCAAGTTATCTACAACCGGACATTAACAAATTCCCATCTGCCCATAACCGCGGGCACGGCTTTCGAAAGTTCAAATCCTTGCAGGGGAGTCTCAACTTAGCCCATGACAAGCTCTCACGGTCAACGAAGGAATAGACCTCCTCCCAAGACGTTCCGATCAGACTCGGTATCTCGGTAATTCAAGACACTTCGACAGGTTAAAACAAGACCAGCAACACTGCCCGAATGTGCTGACAAATCCCGATTGGAGCTGCACATATCTCTTTCTCAGGGCACACTCAGATTGTCCTAGGTACGGGTAGACCAGCCCAGAGTTGCCCCTGGTGGCCACCGGCAGCTGACAGGTGGACCAACACTCAGAGGAGCACTGGCCCGGGGGGGGGGTTAAAATAAGATGACCCTTGAGTTTGCAGAACCCAAGGGAAAGAAAAGGCTAGGTGGCGAATGGTAAAACCAAGGTTGGGCATTGCTGGAAAAGCTTTAATCAAGGCGAACTATCAAGGGGTTCCCATTATAACCCAACCGCGTAAGGAACGCAAAATCCAGGAACATAACACCGATATGACGGAAACTAGGGCGGCAAGAGTGGAACAAAACACTAGGCGAGAGGCCGAGCCTTCCACCCTTTACCAAGTATATAGATGCATTAAGATAACATGGAAATATAATGATATCCCAACAAGTAAATAAATGTTCGAACAAGGAATGGCCTCCAATCTTCACCTACAACTAGCAACGTTATAAGAGGGGCTGAGCAAAGCGGTAACATAGCCAATCAACGGTTTGTTAGGACAATGGTGGGTTAGAGGTTTGACATGGCAATTTGGGAGGCTTGCAAGCAAGTGGTAGGCATCGTAGCAATGGCATAGCAAAAGAGCGAGCAAACTAGCATAGCAAAGATAGTAGTGATTTCGAGGGTATGATCATCTTGCCTGTATAGTTGTCAGAATTGACTGGATCCTCAAAAGCAAACTCAACGGGCTCCTCGTTAGCGAACTCGTCTCTCTGCTCTACCCAAACAAGACAAACAAGCAACAAGGATACAATCAACCACGTGCAAACTCAAACAACACGATGCAAAGATGATATGCTATGCGGGATGCGATGCGGGATGCAAAATGCAAGATATGACAGGAAATGCATGAAACTGGACTCAGCTTGGAATTCCAAGTGTTCCACTGGTAAGATGAGATGAAATCGCTTGAAAACGATATAAAGAACGCCGGAATCGGAGTTACGGTTTGAAAATGGCAAGCGATTCAAAAATGAAACTGGTTTGCGATTTACAGCAAGTAGGCATCTAAATGCAAAGAAATGAACATGCTACATCACTCAAACATGACAACAAAATACATGGCAGAGATGCACACAAGATGCTTAACAAAAGTCTAGCACTGAGCTACGGCCAATTCATCCATTAACAGGTTCAAACAAGCATGGCAAAAATGCATATGACAAACATATCTCAGACTTAGTGAAATCAACACGTGTCTGGAATTTTAGATCAGGTAGCTCTCTTCGGAGCAGCAAAACTACATGCTACAGAATCTGAACATCGCAAATTAAGCATGGCATGGAGCTACTCAAAGAGCTTAACAAAAGTCCCTTAGTGACCTTGAGCCAAAAAGGACCAGAAAATACAATTACAAGCATGTGAACATAGCAAAAACATAATCAGTTTTCATGCTTAGTGAAAACTGGAGCAAGCGGAAATATAGCTCAAGTAGGCATGTTTACGAGCTCGATGCACTCACTACGGTGCAAGTCATGGCAAGGCAATCATACATCTATCAAGAAGGCACAAAATGCAAGCTAGACATGACAAGAACAATAAAATAGCATACACGGATCAACTACAACAACACCGGCAAAATTGCAAACAAGTTGACAATCTGCCCAGATTCACAAAGTAGCAAAAGTAGAGCTCGATTGACTCAAGCTAGGGTGCTCCATAATTGCAAACAAAGACATGGATGGATAGAGCACTACAAGATTAACAAAACATCTTTACTACTCATCCTCAAAAGAGGCACGGATCACTAGGAAACAACAAGAATATATGGCATCATGAGATAAACAACTCCAGGACTTAGTGAAATCACTAAGTCCCTGAAAACAGAATTAACAAGTGCACCAGTTTGCAAGCTTGCACAAGTCACCACACACATCCTAAAAATACATGGGTTGCACCTCTGGAAAGATGACAAAACCCTTAACAAAACACATGTAGATCATCAGGTCATAGCATGCACACAATAATCATGGCAAAAATGACAAAAGCCTAAATGGAGTAGCAGATATTACAATTAACTCAAGTGGCCATCTTATAACAGCATTTCGGGCATCAAGATGAACTCAAATGAAAATGATGCAATGGAATGAAATGATGTACTCTCTGAGATGAACATTTTGATATGCTATATGCATGAATCGGAGCTACGGATGCAAAGTTACGGAGCCACGAACATGTGCACATGGACTGAAAATTTCAAGGACTTAGGAAAAAAACAACCTCCCAGATCTGGATCTAGGGTTTGGTGGCACGCAAAACGAGGCAAACTCCGGCGAGCACTTTTCACGACGGTGGCCGCGGGCGCGGATGGAGCGGCCGGGCTTCCCGCGGGCGGCGGCGGCGCGGCCGAGGCGGAGGCGGACGCCGGCGAGGTTGCGCGGCGGGGCAGCGATGGCGTGCAGCGGCGCGGCCACCGGAGTCGAGGGATGCGGCGGCGGGGCTCGCCGGCGAGTGGCGTGGTGGCCGGCGCGGCGACCTGCGGCGAGGAAGAGAGGCGCGGGGCAGCGCGACGCCCTCAGGCGGCGGGGCGGCGAGAGGCCTGGTCGGGCGGCGGGGAGGGCCGACTGCGGGCCAGCCAGGCCGCGGGCCGGTGGCGGCGGCGGCTTGCCACGTGGCAGCGTCTGATAGGCGCGGGTGGGCGGCGGCAGCGTGTCCGGCCGGAACGGACACGTCCGGCGCGGCGTGAAGTGGATTTTTAGGGTTTCGGGGAGGAAGGAGATCCGAAAATCCGGGGGGGGGGTTTAAATAGGCATAGAGGGAGCTAGGAGAGTCCAAATGAGGTGCGTTTTCGGCCACGTGATCATGATCGAACGCTCTAGATGATGGAGTAGAGTTAGGTTGGTTTTGGGCCAAAATGGAGGGGTGTTGGGCTGCAACACACACGAGGCCTTTTCGGTCCCTCGGTTAACCGTTGGAGTATCAAACAAAGTCCAAATGGTACGAATCTTGACAGGCGGCTTACCAGTAGTAAACCAAGGCCGCTTGGCAAGTCTCGGTCCAATCCGGAAATGTTTAATCCCCACACACGAAAGAAAGCTAGAAATGGCCACCGGAGGAGAACGAAGCGCCGGAATGCAAAACAGACAATGGGGAAAATGCTCGAATGCATGAGACGAACACGTATGCAAATGCAATGCACATGATGACATGATATGAGATGCATGACAACGATGACAACACACGGAGACAAAGACCCGAACCCGAGGAAATAAATATAACTTAACGCCGGAAATGGCAAGAGTTGGAGTACAAATAGGGAAAGTTACATCCAGGGTGTTACACCTTCTTTACATCCGGGGTGTTACACCTGTCAACCAGAGGCGTCTTCCTCCTCCTCCTGTCAGATCGGCAAGTACAGCTGTGGTCAAGCATAATCCCAAGCATGCCAAGGTCAACTTGATGAATGCAGCTCAGGCAGAGGACTCGTCAGATGTCATCATGGGTAACCTTCCTGTTAACGATGTTCCTGCAAAAGTTCTTTTTGACACGGGTGCATCGCATTGTTTCATCTCGAGACCGTTTTCATCTAAGCATGGTTTGCCTTTGCAAATTTTGCCTAGTCCTTTAGCAGTTGTCTCTCCCGGTAAGCGCATGCATGCTAACTCCATTGCTCCGGATGTTACTATCACCTTGGGAGACTACAAGTTTCTATCTTCTCCTATGGTTCTTGGTGACTCGGATATTGATCTTATTCTCGGAATGGATTGGCTTTCTAAGCACAAGGCTCAGCTTGATTGTGCAGCCATGCAGATTCAATTGACTCATTCATCTGAGGATGTGATTGTCTTTGCCGCTCGTGATAATACCATCCATCTATTTTCTCTTAATGAGAAGAGTGAATTGGATGCTATCTCTCAAATTCCAGTCGTTTGCGAATATCAAGACGTCTTTCCAGAAGAGCTTCCAGGAATGCCTCCGCATCGGCCAGTTGAATTCATTATTGATCTTGAGCCTGGCACGGAACCTGTGTGCAAACGTCCTTACAAGCTCGGACCTGAAGAGTTGAAGGAGCTGAAGAAGCAACTCGATATTCAAGAGAAAATGGGTCTCATCTGGCCTAGTTCTTCTCCGTGGGGTTGTGGTGTTCTTTTTGTGAAGAAGAAGGATGGAACGGACCAACTTTGTGTTGATTACCGTCCAGTGAACAAGAAGACCATCAAGAACAAATACCCACTTCCCAACATCAATGAGCTGTTCAAACAACTCAAAGGTGCCCAAGTATTCTCCAAGCTTGATCTCCGTATGGGTTATCATCAGATTCGAATCCGTGAGCAAGATATTCCCAAGATGGCTTTCAGGACAAGCTTTGGTTCATATGAATACACTGTCATGTCTTTTGGTCTCGTCAACGCTCCTCCGACGTTCTCTCGCATGATGAACTTCATCTTCAACGCCTACACCAATGACTTCGTTTTGGTCTATCTCGACGACATTCTGGTTTTCTCCAAGAACAAGGAAGATCATGCCAAGCACTTGCGTTTGGTTCTCGATAAGCTAAGGGAACATCAGTTCTACGCCAAGTTCTCCAAGTGTGATTTTTTGCTTGATGAGGTTCTTTATCTTGGTCATATCATCTCTGCCAAGGGCATTGCTGTGAATCTTGAGAAGGTGTCTGCAATTGTGAATTGGGAACCTCCTCAGAACGTGAAGCAACTCCGCAGCTTCCTCGGTCTCGCAAGCTATTGCCGAAGATTCGTTGAAAACTTTTCTAAGATCGCGAAGCCTCTCTCTAATCTTCTCCAGAAGCACGTCAAGTACGTTTGGTCTCCGGAGTGTGACATTGCTTTCAACACTTTGAAAGAGAAATTGATCACTGCTCTAGTTCTGACTCCGCCTGATGAATCCAAGCCGTACAAGGTCTTTTGTGATGCCTCTCTCCAAGGTCTTGGCGCAGTATTGATGCAAGAGAAGAAAGTTGTTGCTTATACATCTCGCCAGTTGAAGCCTAATGAGAAGAACTACCCCACTCATGATCTTGAGTTGGCGGCAGTTGTGCATGCTCTTTTGACTTCGAGACATCTTCTATTGGGAAGAAAAGTGGACATTTTCACTGATCACAAGAGTCTCAGGTACATCTTCACTCAGCCTAATCTCAACCTCAGGCAAACTTGATGGGTCGAAATGATTCAAGAGTATAATCCGAGTATTGAGTATACTCCAGGCAAGGCCAATGTGATTGCTGACGCTTTGAGTAGGAAAGCTTACTGCAACAGTCTGATTCTCAAGCCTTATCAACCCGAGCTTTGTGAAGCTTTCCGCAAACTTAATCTGCAAGTTGTTCCTCAAGGTTTCCTCGCCAACCTTCTAGTCTCTCCTACCTTAGAAGACCAGATTCGCCAACCCAGCTTCTTGATGCTATGGTGAAAAAGGTGAAGATTGGGATTGCCAAGAGTTAGTCCAAGTACAAGTGCTACCGCCTTGATGACAAGGACACTCTCTTCTTCGAGGATCGTATTGTTGTTCCCAAAGGTGACCTCCGTAAAGTGATCATGAACGAGGCTCACAATTCTCTCCTCTCCATCCACCCTGGGAGCACGAAGATGTATTAGGACCTCAAGCAGGCTTATTGGTGGACTCGAATGAAGCGCGAGATTGCTCAATTCGTGAATGAGTGTGATGTCTGCAGAAGAGTGAAGGCAGAACACCAAAGGCCAGCAGGTCTCCTCCAACCTCTTGCCATTCCAGAATGGAAGTTTGACCACATTGAAATGGACTTCGTGACTGGCTTTCCAAAGTCCAAGCGTGGCAATGATGCTATATTCGTTGTCATCGACAAACTCACCAAAGTGGCTCACTTTCTGCCTATCAAAGAGTCGATCACTTCAGCTCAATTGGCGGAACTCTATACCTCTCGTATTGTCTCTCTGCACGGTATTCCACAAGAGATCTCTTCAGACCGTGGCAGCATCTTCACCTTGAAGTTTTGGGATTCTTTTTAGAAGGCCATGGGCACTAACATCCGCTTCAGCACAGCTTTCCATCCTCAAACTAGCGGTCAAGTCGAGCGTGTCAACCAGATTCTTGAAGATATGCTCAGGGCTTGTGTGATCTCCTTCGGCATGAAGTGGGAGGATTGCCTTCCTTATGCTGAATTCTCCTACAACAACAGTTTTCAAGCAAGTTCGGGCAAGGCCCCTTTTGAAATTCTGTATGGCAGGAAGTGTCGTACCCCTCTCAACTGGTCTGAAACCGGTGAACGTCAGCTTTTGGGTAATGACTTAATCACAGAGGCAGAGGAAATGTGCAAAGTCATTCGTGATAACCTCAAAGCAGCCCAATCCCGTCAGAAGAGCTACTATGATAGTAAGCACCGTGATTTGGCTTTCGAGATCGGAGATCATGTTTACCTCCATGTCTCTCCTATGAAAGGTACTCGTGGCTTTGGTATCAAGGGGAAGCTTGCCCCCAGATACGTGGGACCTTTCAAGATTGTCAGCAAGAGAGGCGACCTCGCCTATCAACTCGAGCTTCCTTCAAACTTTGCAAATGTTCATGACGTGTTCCATGTCTCTCAGCTTCGAAAGTGCTTCAAGACTCCTGACCGCACCATCAACTTCGAGGACATTGAGCTCCAAGAAGATCTCTCTTATCGTGAGCACCCAGTTGCTATTCTCGAAGAGACTGAACGCAAGACTCGTAACAAGTCGATCAAATTTCTCAAAGTCAAGTGGTCACACCATTCCGACCGTGAAGCTACCTAGGAACGCGAGGATCACCTCCGTTCTGAGTACCCGGCGTTCTTCCAATCCTAGATCTTGGGACAAGATCCTTTCGTAGTGGTGGAGTGTTGTAACACCCTGGATGTAACTTTCCCTATTTGTACTCCAACTCTTGCCGTTTTCGGCGTTAAGTTATATTTATTTCCTCGGGTTCGGGTCTTTGTCTCCATGTGTTGTTATCATTGTCATGCATCTCATATCATGTCATCATGTGCATTGCATTCGCATACGTGCTCGTCTCATGCATTCGAGCATTTTCCCCGTTGTCCGTTTTGCATTCCGGGGCTTCGTTCTCCTCCGGTGGCCATTTCTAGCTTTCTTTCATGTGTGGGGATTAAACATTTCCGGATTGGACCGAGACTTGCCAAGCGGCCTTGGTTTACTACCGGTAGACCGCCTGTCAAGTTTCGTACCATTTGGACTTCGTTTGATACTCCAACGGTTAACCGAGGGACCGAAAAGGCCTCGTGTGTGTTGCAGCCCAACACCCCTCCATTTTGGCCCAAAACCCACGTAACTCTGCTCCATCATCTAGAGCGTTCGATCATGATCGCGTGGCCAAAAACCGCACCTCATTTGGACTCTCCTAGCTCCCTCTATGCCTATTTAACCCCCCCCCGATTTTCGGATCTCCATCCTCCCCGAAACCCTAAAAATCCACCTCGCGCCGCGCCGGACGTGTCTGTTCCGGCCGGACACGCCGCCGCCGCCCCCCGCGCCTATCAGACGCTGCCACGTGGCAAGCCGCCGCCGCCACTACCCGCGGCCCGGCCGGCCCGCAATCGGCCCTCCCCGCCGCCCGACCGGGCCTCTTGCCGCCCTGCCGCCTGAGGGAGTCGCGCCACCCCGCGCCTCTCTTCCCTGCCGCAGGTCGCCGCGCCGGCCACCGCGCCCCTCACCGGCCAGCCCTGCCGCCGCCTCCCTCGACTCCGGTGGCCGCGCTACCGCACGCCATCGCAGCCCCGCCGCGCAACCTCGCCGGCGTCCGCCTCCGCCTCGGCGGCGCCGCCCGGCCTTGCCGCCGCCCGCGGGAAGCCCGGCCGCTCCATCCGCGCCCCCCGCCGCCGTAGTGAACAGTGCTCGCCGAAGTTTGCCTCGTTTTGCGTGCCACCAAACCCTAGATCCAGATCTGGGAGGTTGTTTTTTTTCCTAAGTCCTTGAAATTTTTAGTCCATGTGCACATGTTCGCGGCTCCGTAACTTTGCATCCGTAGCTCCGATTCATGCATATAGCATATCAAAATGTTCATCTCAGAGAGTACATCATTCCATTCCATTGCATCATTTTCATTTGAGTTCATCTTGATTCCCGAAATGCTATTAGAAGAGGGCTACTTGAGTTAATTGTCAGATCTGCTACTTCATTTAGGCTTTTGTCATTTTTGCCATGATTATTGTGTGCATGCTATGCCCTAATGCTCTACATGTGTTTTGTTAAGGGTTTTGTCATCTTTCCATAGGTGCAACCCATGTATTTTTAGGATGTGTGTGGTGACTTGTGCAAGCTTGCAAAGTGGTGCACTTGCTAATTCTGTTTTCAGGGACTTAGTGATTTCACTAAGTCCTGGAGCTGTTTATCTCATGATGCCATATGTTCTTGTTGTTTCCTAGTGATCCATGCCTCTTTTGAGGATGAGCAGTAAGGATGTTTTGTTAATCTTGTAGTGCTCTATCCATCCATGTCTTTGTTTGCAATCATGGAGCACCCTAGCTTGAGTCAATCGAGCTCTACTTTTGCTACTTTGTGAATCTGGGCAGATTGTCAACTTGTTTGCAATTTTGCCGGTGTTGTTGTAGTTGATCCGTGTATGCTATTTTATTGTTCTTGCCATGTCTAGCTTGCATTTGGTGCCTTCTTGATAGATGTATGCTTGCCTTTCCATGACTTGCAACGTAGTGAGTGCATCGAGCTCGTAAATATGCCTACTTGAGCTATATTTCCGCTTGCTCCAGTTTTCACTAAGTATGAAAACTGATTATGTTTTTGCTATGTTCACATGCTTGCAATTGTATTTTCTGGTCCTTTTTGGCTCAAGGTCACTAAGGGACTTTTGTTAAGATGTTTGAGTAGCTCCATGCCATGCTTTACTTTGCCATGTTAAGATCCTGTAGCATGTAGTTTTGCTGCTCCGAAGAGAGCTACCTGATCTGAAATTCCAGACACGTGTTGATTTCACTAAGTTTGAGATATGTTTGTCATATGCATTTTTGCCCTGCTGGTTTGAACCTGTTAATGGATGAATTGGCCGTAGCTCAGTGCTAGACTTTTGTTAAGCATCTTGTGTGCATCCCTGCCATGTATTTTGTTGTCATGTTTGAGTGTTGTAGCATGTTCATTTCTTTGCATTTAGATGCCTACTTGCTGTAAATCGCAGACCGGTGTCATTTTTGAATCGCTTGCCATTTCCAAACCGTAACTCCGATTCCGGCGTTCTTTATATCGTTTTCAAGCGATTTCATCTCATCTTTCCAGTGGCACACTTGGAATTCCAAGTTGAGGCCAGGTTCATGCATTTCCTGTCATATCTTGCATTTTGCATCCCGCATCGCATCCCGCATAGCATATCATCTTTGCATCGTGTTGTTTGAGTTTGCACGTGGTTGATTGTATCCTTGTTTCTTGTTTGTCTTGTTTGGGTAGAGCCGGGAGACGAGTTCCCTAACGAGGAGCCCGTTGAGTTTGCTTTTGAGGATCCAGTCAACTCTGACAACTGTGTAGGCAAGATGATCATACCCTCGAAATCACTACTATCTTTGCTATGCTAGTTTGCTCGCTCTTTTGCTATGCCAATGCTACGATGCCTACCACTTGCTTTCAAGCCTCCCAAATTGCCATGTCAAACCTCTAACCCACCATTGCCCTAGCAAATCGTTGATTGGCTATGTTACCGCTTTGCTCAACCCCTCTTATAGCATTGCTAGTTGCAGGTGAAGATTGGAGGCCGTTCCTTGTTGGAACATTTATTTACTTGTTGGGATATCATTATATTGCCATGTTATCTTAATGCATCTATATACTTGGTAAAGGGTGGAAGGCTCGGCCTCTCGCCTAGTGTTTTGTTCCACTCTTGCCGCCCTAGTTTCCGTCATATCGGTGTTATGTTCCCGGATTTTGCGTTCCTTACGCGGTTGGGTTATAATGGGAACCCCTTGATAGTTCGCCTTGATTAAAGCTTTTCCAGCAATGCCGAACCTTGGTTTTACCATTCGCCACCTAGCCTTTTCTTTCCCTTGGGTTCTGTAGACTCAAGGGTCATCTTATTTTAACCCCCCCCGGGCCAGTGCTCCTTTGAGTGTTGGTCCACCTGTCAGCTGCAGGTGGCCACCAGGGGCAACTCTGGGCTGGCCTACCCATACCTAAGACAATCTGAGTGTGCCCTGAGAAAGAGATATGTGCAGCTCCTATCGGGATTTGTCGGCACATTCGGGCGGTGTTGCTAGTCTTGTTTTAACCTGTCGAAGTGTCTTGAATTACGGAGATACCGAGTCTGATCGGAACGTCTTGGGAGGAGGTCTATTACTTCGTTGACCGTGAGAGCTTGTCATGGGCTAAGTTGGGACTCCCCTCCAGGGATTTGAACTTTCGAAAGACGTGCCCGCGGTTATGGGCAGATGGGAATTTGTTAATGTCCGGTTGTAGATAATTTGAACCTTAATTAATTAAAATGGATCAACTGAGTGTGTTACCGTGATGGCCTCTTCTCGGCGGAGTCCGGGAAGTGGACACGGTGTTGGAGTAATGTTTGCGCAGGTTGTTCTCTAGTTTCTCGCTCACGCTTTGCCTCCTCTTCTCGCTCTATTTTGCGAATAAGTTAGCCACCATACTTGCTAGTCGCTTGCTGCAGCTCCACTTATATTTACCTTGCCATACCTATAAGCTTAAATAGTCTTGATCGAGAGGGTGCGAGATTGCTGAGTCCCTGTGGCTCACAGATTACTATTACACCAGATGCAGGGCCTGATGATTCCGCTCCAGGAGACGCGTATGAGCTCAAGCGGGAGTTCGACGAAGACTCTCAACGTTACTATGTTTCCTTTCCCGATGATCAGTAGTGGTGCCCAGTTGGGGGTGATTGGGACCGTTGTCGCTTGTTGGGTTATCTTTTATTTTGGCACCGTAGTCGGGCCATGAGTGTTTGGATGATGTAATGTTATTTATGAACTTGATTGACGTGGCGAGTGTAAGCCAACTATGTTATCTCCCCTTTATGATTTACATTACATGGGATGTTGTGAAGATTGCCTAACTTGTGACATATGCCTTCAATGTGATTATGCCTCTAAGTCGTGCCTCGACACGTGGGAGATATAGTCGCATCGAGGGTGTTACACCGTGTGCCATGTTTCCTATTTTCCTATATATACTATTCAAAAGAGTCAAACTCTGACCAAGTTTGATAAAACGCTCAAGCGTGCTTAAGCGACCATTGCTCTATGATGTTGCCTTCTGCTTTTTTGAACATTATCCTTTATTAGTAGGTATAGAAATACTCCTAGATTGGTGACTGTTCCTTGTTCTAGGGTGAAATTGCTATGCCGGTGTTGTCTAAAGGTTTATGCCCTCATGATGTTTACTTGTGTTTGTTGATTGGTTTTTACTAGCTATAGCTGTTAGGAACCTATGGGTTGGAGGAATTAGTCCGTCGATCTCAAAGTAGGAGGTAGAGGTGGAGTTTCAAAAGTTTGGAAAGATTGAAGGTGTTGGATTCTCCCACGATCAAACATCTGCATACATCAACTTTGAGAAGCTGTAAGCTGCCATTTCTGCCCATAGGGCCTTGAATGGGACATATTTAGGGGGCAAGGAATTGTGTGTTGATTTCCAGAGGTCCATAGGAAGAGTGGTATGCATCTATTATTGTTGACCGAGTTTGTGAAGTGCTTCTAGGATGTAGTTTTTCAAGGGACACTGTCTTATTTTTTAGTTATTTGTACTGATTTTGATAGGAACAGTCGGAAGCAGGAAACTTCAACAGTAGAGGATCATTGTCACCCGGTGAAATGGGAGTAGGACATGCTAATGTACTACTATTTACTTATCTTGGTTCTTGTTGTTGTCCTCTCCCCTTTGATGTGCGGGTTGCTTACTATCATATCATGTTCTGCTTGTCAAGGTTATACTGGAGTACGAATGAGAGAGGTAAAAATTCCTACCAATGTTCTCTGGGTGAGTTTACCCAATACACATAAGCTTGACAAGGAGGCACTAAGGTGGGCTATGGCAGCACATGGTGTGGTTACAAACATCAAAGTTTTTCTAGAAAGGCATTATGCTTTTGTGGAGTTTTCAACCATTGAAGGAGCTTCTAATTCTAAGAATCTTCTAGATGGGCGTCCTTTACATAATACAAGGACTTGATGACCTAACACCGCTTGTTGGGTTCCCTAGATTAGAGATGTATAATGATAGTCCACATGCCGCATGTGATTATTTAGGTGCTGGTGGCAGTAGTCATGGCACATCACAAGGGTATTATCCTCGACATGGAAGAGCAAGATACTTGGACTATGGTGCAATGACAATCACTATTGGTATCCTTTCGGCACCTGAAGCTGGCTCATCTTTGTTGTATGAACATTCTGCTCATAGTGCGCTTGATCCGAGAGAAACCAAAAGGGTGGGGCTGGATGCTGGCATCGACCCTTACCATGTAAGGGCAGGCACTGAGGACCTTCAAACAGGTTCGGTAGCTTTCTTTTAACCTGGATCTTTAGCGAATCGTTTTCTACCACTTATGGATTGTTTTTTCTAGACCTTTAGCAAATTGTTTTCCAGATTGGGGAACAAGGGACAGGTCATGCATCTCTTTTTTTCCTCAGATCTTTAGCGAACCGTTCTCTACCACTAATGGATGGTAGTGGTGGGTATTGTTTGCAACTTCAGGGGCAAAGTCAAGACGAACAGTTAGAAGCACGAATCCATTTATCAGTGTTCAAAACAGTGTTCTGGTAGTGAAGTACATTGTGGTCATTTGTGTTGTGGCAGAGGCACTTTATTTTATTAGGGTCGGGACGGACGGGCAGAAGCAGGAACCACAGATACATAAACTTAGGAATATTTGCATTTTTTTACAGACACTTTCTTTTATTAGGGTCGTTTACATTATTTCTATTTGTGGTATTGAAGTATATTATGCCAATGAAACATTGTATGCATTCCTTTATTTGAGACATTTTTAAGAAGGAAAGTTATTACTAACCAACTCCTTGAATTAAATTGAAAGGTGTATATGAAAGCCATGTTTTTGTGATTATTTTTTCAAGGTGGCATAATCAGATGGCCCACCCACACGGCAAAGCCATCCCCACCCCACTCACAACATATACGGGATGCATACAATATCTAGTAACTATGGTATGCTCTATTTTAAATTGGAATGATGTACTGATAAGGAATGCTGTACTAATACAAAATAATCCTTCGTTAGTCATAGTTGTTTATTTCTTGAGTGAAATTGCTCCATTCATGTGCTACTGTTGTGTAATGAGTTATGCACAATTGACACAGTTTGCTATTATTCAGACTATGATTTCATATAAATATGAAGTGTAGTTTATCTTTGATCTATTTCACTTTAAGCTAGACATAGCTATCTCATAGTTTTTATTGCTAGTACTACTTATATGAGGATTTTATTCATCTATTTCATTATAGAAATAGTATGCCTGCTTATGGCATTTGTTCTTTGATTGGTTTTTACATGATAGAGCTATTAGGAACCTATTTGTTGGAGGAATTAGTTCATCTATTTCAAGGCAGGAGGAAGACAAACAATTTCAAAGGATTAGAAAGATTGAAGGTATTGAATTCTCCAGTGATCAAAAACTTTTGCATACATCGAGTTTGAGTAGCTCGAAGATGCCATTTGTACCCATAAAGTTGTGAGCGGGACATATTTTATATTCCTCTTCGCTGTATAGTTTGGAGGGATACGCGTCAAGTCCATATGGGTTAATGAAACATGATTAATAAAACATTAACAAAGACAACAATGTGCATGCTTGTATGAGGTATAGAAATGTTGCAACCACACATACATAAACTTATGATTATATCTGTTTCTGTAGAGACACTCTCTTTCATTACGGTCATTTACTTTCTTCTATTTTTGGTAGTGAAGTATATTATGCCAATGAGATTTTGTGTGCATTCCTTCTTTTGAGATGTATTCAAGTTGGAAAGTAATAACTAACTAACTCCACAAAATAAATTAAAATGTGTCTATGAAGTTCATGTTTTTGTGAGTATTTTTCCCAAGCGAATGATAATCGGATTCGAGCCGACTACGCTCGTCCCTCTGCCCCCACCCCATCCCCCCCCCCCCCCCCCCCCCCCCGGTAATACGTACGAGTGCATTCCCATAGGGAACATTTGGACAAGAATACGTCACAGGGAGAGGATATGTCGCCGCTGATCCACATACCCATAGGGAACATGCGAGAGGTTGCGGTGGGCGAGCCCCAAAGTGATGTCTCCCAAGAAAGAAGATAACGACTAACTACGTATGTTCCTATTTTTCCCGTTTATTTTGCTAGATAGATTGAGGCGATGCAATCCTGGATTATGAATGATATATTTTCCCTTGGTTATCAAGGCGTAATGAAAACTTTGAACTATGTGCTGGGTAAACTTGCTTGTTTTGAGAAGGTCATACTTAACAATTCTTTGTGATGGGAGAGTTTTTTTAGTGTTTCGATGATGTTGGAGCGGGGATAGAAAAGGTGCCGCCCACAGACTCAGCGCAACCCCAACAACAGTATATACAGTCCGGTGCGTGGGCTAGTTTCCTCACCCTGTTCCGTTCCTCGTGACATACAGCCTAAATCCCCACATCCTAACCCTAGCTCCCGCTTACCTCTCTCTACCCTGATCCCCTCTGCCACGAATGTCGTTGGAGCCACCGCCTGCGGAGTCCTCCATGTCCGTGGAGTCCACCAGGCCATCGGCCTCACCGTCGAAGGAATCGGAGCCCGCCATCATTAGGGTTGCAGCCGTCATCGCCACCACGCAAGTTGCCGCCCACAAGAATAAGGATCTGTGGGTCGGCAACCTGCCTGCGTATGCGGGCAAGGACGACGCCGTGGCATCCTTTGCTCTGCACAAGGCACTCGACTGTGTCATCATGTGCGTCGGGTACCGCAGCTATGCCTTCATCATTTTCCGCTCCATTGCCGAGTGTCACACCACCCTCGAGGTGCTCCACGGGTCCAAGGTCAAGGGCGCCTTCATCCTGATTGAGTTCGCCCGACCGGTAATATATCAACCCCCCTCTCCCCCACTCATATCCGCTCCCACCTTGGACCCCCCCCCCCCCCGCGATCTGGCTACAATTTGTGACACAACTTTTTCAATAATTAGGACTTAGGTGTCTTTCATTTGTGGTTTACTTAGGCAGTGTGGGCTGAGGCCTCTAGCAGCTCTGATATATGTAGTTATTCGAGTGGAGGCACAATGGATCAGCGGCGATGGGGTGGTCTGGTGGAGGCCCGCTGGTGGCTGGAGGCAACAATGCTCATGGTCCAGGGAAGCGCAATGTGTGAGGCCCTTGATATGGTGGATGGGCACGTGTGAGCCAATAGCGAAAGGAAACCTTGACACTGGTGAATAGCCTAGCAAGAAGCGTTGCCAGTTGGTTCCTGGGCGCCGGAGGTGGCAGCCGCGGGGAGGTTTGTGTGGTGGGAGACATCGGCAGTGCGCGGGGAGGCCAGGCCATCTGGATTTCTTTATAACCGCAGGTCATCTGGATTGGGTGAAGAAGGGTCGGGTTGGGAAATTTTTATTTTAAATCAAATAATTTTCCCGATAGGGGAACAAGGATCTGGTCTGGTAGCTCTTTTTTGTTCCGGATCTTTAGCGAATCGTTTTCTACCACTTATGTATGGCAGTGGTGCGTAATTGTTTTTTTAGATCTTTAGCAAACTATATTCCGGATTAGCGACCGGTGAGCTGGTCGATCAACTATTTTTTTTGAATCTTTAGCGAATCATTTTCTACCACTTATGGATGGGAGTGGCGGGTTATTATTTTTTGTAATCTTTAAGAAATTGTATTCCGGATTGGGGAACAAGGGTTTGGTCGGGCATCTATTTTTTCGGATATTCGGAGAATCATTTTCTACCACTTATGGCAGTGGTGGGTGTTTGTTATTTCCAGATCTTTAGCGAGTCCTTGTCCCGATTGGGGAACAAGGGTCGGGTCGGGCAGTTTTTTTCCGGATCTTTAGCGAATCATTTTCTACCACTTATGGATGGTAGTGGTGAGTAATTGTTTTTCTGAATCTTTAGCAAATCGTTTCCCTGATTGGGGAAGAAGGGTCAGGTCAGGCAGCTCTCTTTATTAGATCTTTAGCGAATCATTTTCTACCACTCATGGATGGCAGTCATGGGTAATTGTTTGAAACTTCAGGGGCAAAGTCGGGAAGAATGCAAATGCACGAATCCGGTTATAAGTGTTCTAGAAAGTGTTGTGGTAGTGAAGTATATTATGGTCATTTGTGTTGTGGTAGAAACACTTTCTTTTATTAGGGTTAGGACGGATGGGCAGAAGCACGAACCACAGATACATAAACTTATGATTATTTGTGTTGTGGTAGAGGCACTTTCTTTTATTAGGGTCATTTTCATCATTTCAATTTGTGGCGTTGGCATAGTGACATGCTACAAACACCCGTCATGAGATTCGATGAGTGCGATGGCATGCTTCCATGATGTCGTTGATGCTTTCAGGTGTGCTACGATGGTTGCGATGACACGATTCTAACGCCCGTGGGGTGCTCTAATGGCTGCAGCGATGGTGCGATGACACGCTTCTAACGCCCATGCTGTACTTCGGCGACCGCGATGATGCTATGATGGCATGCCTTGACGGCCATGGCAATTCAACGATTCGACGTTGTGTTCTGACAACCGCGGCGATGCTACCATGGAGGCCCGACTATGTCGACGATGCCGTGACAACGTGTTCCATGGTCATGGCAGTGTTGAGACGATGGGCATGACTGCTTCAATGATGTTGCGACGGCCACGACGAAGGTGGCCCAACTACTATGATAATTATGCAATGACATTTTTAAAGGCGGCCGCGGTGTCAAGGATTGCGTGTGAGGGGGGTGTGGTGTGGTGTGCACAACATTGACTTCATCAACTTCCTCATACCAAATGGAACCAGCACCCACGATCAATCAGACGATGTTAAGAGTATTTGTAGGATCACATGTATAAGTACCTGGCAAAGCATTGCGTGTGAAGTAAGTGTAAGAAGGATCATGAACTCGACTATATATGGGGATGCAGGCACAAATCATGAACTCGACTATATATGGGCTAGCTTCGAATGGGGACACACAGGCTCTCGTTTCACGCAATCGCGTAGGATCGGACGACGCCGGATGCGGCTTACAAAGTCAATAAATCATCCGACTATTTTGAAATGTTTTCCTTTTTTGAGTGGTGATGGGAATAGGTGTCACGTCCGGATGATATATTGGAGCAGGGATAGGAATGGTGCGGCAAACGGACTAGGCACAGGCGTGCAACCGTCCCTGCCAGACCCACTGCATATACGGTCTGACCCGCAGGCCGTTTCCCCACACCCCATTTCGTTCCCCATCTCAGACAGACCATTTCCCCACACCCAAACCCTAGCTCTCGTCGATCTCTCCCTGCCCTGACCCCCCCCCCCCCCCCCCCGCCGCCGATGTCATTGGACCCCCGCCCACAGGCCCCTCTAAGCACGCCAGACGATCAGCCTCCCCGCCAAAGGAGTCGGAGCCCTCCGGCACTAGGGCACAACCGCCATGCTAGGGGTCGCCCATGAGAATAACGCATTGTGGGTCGACAACTTTCCCGCACACGCAAGCGAGGAAGATGTCTTGGCGGCCTTCACCCTGCACGAGGCGCCCAACTACGTCATCACGCGCGCTGGCTCCCGCAGCTACGTTTTCGTCGTTTTCCGCTATGTCGTCGAGTCTTGAGCCACCCTCGAGGCGCTCCGTGGGTCTAAGGTCAAGAGAGCGTTCATATGGGTCGGCTACCCCCGGCCGGTAACTTCTGACCCCCTCCTTCTCCCCACTCGGATCCGCTTCCACCATGGATGCCCCAGGAATCTGGCTGTAGTTCGCGATGTAATTTTTTGGTAATTAGGACTTTGGTGCTTATGATTTGAAGTTTATTTAGGAGGTGTGGGATGAGGCCTCCAACAGCTTTGATATATATAATTATTCGAGCGGCGGCACACGGGATCAGTGGTGACAGGGTGGTCTAGCAGAGGCATCCAGGTGGATGGGGGATGTCGGCGCTCAGGGTCCACGGGAGTGCGGCAGGCGAGGCCCTTGAGTCAGGCTGGCAATCGGGTCGGGTTTCACTGGGGCGACCTCTACAAAATCCATGCCCGAATAGCTAATCGGGTCAACAGACGACCCAACCTCTGGGTTTAACGGACGACCCATGCCCACACCTGATGGGTGACCCGACCCATTTCAGCACCCTTCGGGTCCATGAAAACATTTCCATTTTTTATTCCGCCTAGCATGCAACAAGTTCAAACAAAATCGGTGAGACCTAGCACGAAGCGATGGCAGTGGGTTCCTCGGCGGAGGTGGCTGCCAGGGAGACCCCGGCAGGGCGCAGTTTGGTCGGGCTGTCCAGATTTTCTCTCTAACCGTGGGTTATCTGGATTGGGGGAACAAGGGACGGGTTGGGCATTTTTTTCCACATCTTTCAGAAAATCATTTTCTAGATTCGGGAACAAGGGTCGGATCATGCAACTCTTTTTTCTGGATCTTTAGCGAATTGTTCTCTACTACCACTTATGGATGGCAGTGGTGGGTAACTATTTTTCTGGATCTTCAGCAAATCATTTTCCACCACTTATGGATGGTATTGGTGGGTAATTGATTGCAACTTCAAGGGCCGGGAATGTCAGGACGGGCATGCAGAAACACAAATCCCTTGATCAATGTTGAAAAAAGTGCTCTTAAGCGACGCTTAAGCACCGAGCAATGGAAAAATGCTTCGCTTTGGCCCTAAGTGGTAGATTAAGCGTATTTGAAAATTTTGGCCAGATTTTGGCTATTTTTGAACTTCTTCTGCTTAGCTTCTTACGCAATAATGGTGGTATGTCATTTATGTTATTATTAGGGTATGTACGGGAGTTGTTTCCTTCAGATTTTAGCCAAATCAAGGAAAGATCATCTGCATTTGGCTATGTCTATTTGAACTGAACTACATTTTAGTTGTCATTTTTCTTGCTGTGTGAACCTGATGTGTATTTGCTATGTTGTGAAGGTCATTTTAGATGCTACTTCATCTAACCGTGTACCATGTGTTTCCTATTTTCCTATGCATACTATTCAAAATAGTCAAATTCTAGCCAAGTTTGAAAAACGTTCAAGCGCGCTTAAGCGCCCATTCCTCTATGTTGTGGCCTTCCACTTTTTTGAACATTGTCCTTTCTTAGTAGGTATAGAAATACTCCTAGATTGGTGATTATTCCTTGTTCTAGGGTGAAATCGCTCTGCTAGTGTTGTCTAAAGATTTATGCCCTCATGATGTTTACTTGTATTTGTTGATTGGTTTTTACAAGCTAGAACTGTTAGGAAGCTAGATGAGGAGCTTCAGAAGTTTGGAAAGATTGAAGGTCTTGCATTCTCCCATGAACAAACTTCTGCACACATCGACTTTGAGAAGCTGGAAGATGGCATTTCTGCCCATAGAGCCTTGAATGGGACAGATTTAGAGGGCAAGGAATTGTGTGTTGATTTCCAGTGGTCCAGAGATAGAGCGGTACGCATCTATTATAGTTGACTGAGTTTGTGAGGTGCTTCTAGGCTAAAGTTTTTCAAGGGACGTTGTCTTATTATTTAGTTATTTGTACTGGTTTTCTTAGGAACGGTCGGAAGCAGGAAACTTCAACAGTAGAGGATCATTGCCACCCGGTGAAATGGGAGTTGGACATGCAAAGGTACTTCTATTTACTTCTCTTGGTTCTTGTTGTTGTACTATCCTCTTTGATCTGCGGGTTGCTTACTATCATATCATGTTCTATTTGTCAGGGTTCTGCTGGAGTACGAATGAGAGAGGCAAAAATTCCTACCAATGTTCTCTAGGTGGGTTCACCCAATACACATAAAGTAAACGAGGAGACACTATAAGGCGGGCTATGGCAGCACATGGTGTGGTTACAAACATCAAAGTTTTTCCATAAAGGCAGTATGCTTTTGTGGAGTTTGCAACCATTGAGGGAGCTTCTAATGCTAAGAATCTTCTAGATGGGCATCTTTTCAATAATACAAGGATTCATGTTCTTTTCTCCAGTAATGAGCTTTATAACCTAACACCGCTTGTTGGGTTCCCTAGATGAGAGATGTATAATGATAGTCCACATGTCGCATGTGATTATTTAGGTGCTGGTCACAGTAGTCATGGCACATCACAAGGGTATGATCCTCGACGTGGAAGAGTAAGATACTTGGACTATGGTGCAATGCGAACCACTGTTTGTATCCTTCCAGCACCTGAAGCTAACTCATCTTTGTTGTCTGGACATTCTGCTCATAGTGCGCTTGATCTGATAGAAGCGAAAAGGGTGAGGCTGGATGCTAGGATCGACCCTTACCATGTAAGGCCATGCACTAAAGGTCTTCAGCCGGGTCGGGTAGCTTTTTTTTAACCTTGATCTTTAGCGAATCATTTTCTACCACTTATGGATTGTCTCTTCCGAGCCTTTTGCAAATTATTTTCGGGATTGGGGAAAAAGGGTCAGGTCAGCCATCTCTTTTTTTCCTAGGATCTATAGCAAATATATTTCTTCCAGTTATGGACGTCAGTGGCGGGTAATTGTTTGCAAGTTCAGGGGCAAAGTCAGGATGAACGAGTAGAAGCATGGATCCATTTATCAGCGTTCAAGAAAGTGTTGTGGTAGTGAAGTATATTGTGGTCATTTCTGTTGTGGTAGAGACACTTTCTTTTATTAGGGTCGGGACGGACGGGCAGAAGCACGAACCATAGATACATAAACTTATCATTATTTTCGTTGTGGTAGAGATACTTTCTTTTATTATGGTCATTTACATTATTTCTATTTGTGGTAGTGAAGTATATTATGCCAATGGGATATTGTATGCATTCCTTCTTTTGAGACGTTTTTAACAGGGAAAGTTCTTACTAACTAACTCCTTGAATTATATTATAAGGTGTATATGAAGGCCATGCTTTTGCGATTATTTTTCTCAAGTTGGCATAATCAGATGGCCCACCCACACGGCAAATCCATCCCTACCCCACTCACAACATGTACGTGATGTATACAATATCTAGTAACTATAGTATGCTCTGATTTAAGTTTGAATGGTGTATTAATAAGGAATGAAGTACTAATATAGAATAATCCTTGACTAGTCATAGTTGTTTATTTGTTTAGTGAAATTGCTCCATTCATGTGCTAATGTTGTGTAATGAGTTGTGCACAAGTGACACAATTTTCTGTTATTCAGACTGCGATTTGATATAAATATGAAGTGTATTATATCTTTGACATATTTCACTTTAAGTTAGGCCATTCATAGCTATCTCATAGTTTTTGTTGCTAGGACTACTTGTATGAGGATCTTATTCCTCTATTTCATTACATAAATAGTATGCCTGCTTATGGCATTTGTTCTTTGATTGGTTTTTACATGATAGAGCTATTAGGATCCTATGTGTTGGAGGAATTAATTCATCTATTTCAAAACAGGAGGCAGACGAAGAGTTTCAAAGGATTGGAAAGATTGAATGTGTTGAATTCTCCATTGATCAAACTTTTTCACACATCGACCTTGAGTAACTGGAAGATGCCATTTCTACCTATAAAATCATGAATGGAACATATTTTATATTCCTCTTCGCCGTATAGTTTGGAGGGATACGGATCAAATCCATATGGGTTAATGTAACATGATTAATAAAACATTACCATAAACAACAATGTGCTTGCTTGTATTATGTATAGAAATGTTGCAACCATACCTACATAAAATTATGATTATTTGTGTTTTTGTACAAACACTCTCTTTCATTAGGGTCATTTACTTTATTCTATTTTTGGTAGTGAAGTATATTATGGCAATGAGATATTGTATGTATTCCTTCTGTTTGAGATGTATTTAAGTAGAAAAGTAATTACTAACTAACTCCATGAAATAAATTAAAAGGTGTCTATGAAGTTCATGTTTTTGTTAGTAGTTTTCCCAAGCGAAGGATAATCAGGTTTGAGCTGACTATGCTTGTCCCACTCCCCCACCCCGTCCCTCCTGGTAATATGTACGAGTGGAGCCCCATAGGGAACATCTGGACAAGAATACGTCATGGGGAGAGGATATGGTTGCGAGATGTTGCGATGGGCGGCCCCAAAGTCATGTCTCCCCAGAAATAAGATAATGACTAACTACGTATGTTTCTATTTCTTTGTGTTTATTTTACTAGATAGATTGAGGCGATGTAATCTTGGATTATGAATAAGATATTTGCCCTTGGTTATTAAGGCATAATGAAAACTTTGAACTATGTGCCGGGTAAACTTGCTTGTTTTGAGAAGGTCATACTTAACAATTCTTGGTGATGGGATAGTTTTTTTAGTATTCCGGTGATGGCGCTAGGTGTCTGGATGATATCGGAGCGGGGATAGAAAAGGTGCCGCCCATAGACTCAGTGCAGCCCCGCCCGCAATATATATAGTACGGTGCATGGGCTAGTTTCCTCACCCTGTTCCGTTCCCCATGACAGACAGCCTAAATCCCCACATCCTAACCCTAGCTCCCGCTGAACTCTCCCTACCCTGACCCCCTCTGCCATGGATGTTGTTAGAGCCACCGCCTATGGACCCCTCCATGGCTGTGGTGGCCACCAGCCATTGGCCTCACCGTCGAAGGAATCAGAGCACACAGTCATTAGGAATGCAGGCATCATCGTCATCACGCAAGTTGCCGCCCACAAGAAGAAGGTGATGTGGGTCGGCAACCTGCCTGCGCATGTGGGCAACGAAGACGTCGTGGCGTCCTCTGCCACACAGGGCACTCGAATGCGTCATCATGTGCGCCAGGTACCGCAATTACGCCTTCATCATTTTCCGCTCCATTGCCAAGTGTCTGACCACCCTCGAGGCGCTCCGCGGGTCCAAGGTCAAGGGCGCCTTCATCCTGATTGAGTTTGCCTGGCCGGTAATATCTCAACACCGTCTCTCTCCCCACTCATAACCGCTCATATCTTGGATCTCCCCGAGATCTGGCTGTAGTTTGAGATGAATTGTTTTCAGTAACTCGGACTTCGGTGTTTGTCATTTGCAGTTTATTTAGGCGGTGTGGGATGAGGCCTCCCGTAGCTCTGATATATGTAGTTATTCGAGTTGAGGCACAATGGATCAGCGGTGATGGGGAGGTCTGGTGGAGGCTCACAGATGGCTGGAGGCAGTAGCGTTAGGGTCCAGGGAATCATGGCACGCGAGGCTCTTTATATGGAGGATGGGCACGTGTGAGCCAATAGTGACAGAAAACCTTGACACCGGTGATGGCCTAGCAGGAAGTAGTGGCAGTGGGTTCCTTGGCGCTACAGGCAGTAGTCGCGGGGAGGTTTATGTGGTGGGAGACGTCAGCAGCGCACGGGGAGGCCAGGCCATCTAAATTTTGTTTATAACTGGGGGTCATCTAGATTGGGTGGAGAAGGGTTGGGTTGGGCAATTTTTTCTAAATCAAATAGTTTTCTAGATTGGGGAACAAGGGTCGGGTCTTTTAGTTCTTTTTGGTTCCGTATCTTTAGCGAATCATTTTCTAGCACTTATGTATGGTAGTGGTGCGTTGTTTTTTCGGATCTTTCGCAAATTGTTTTCCGGATTACCAACCAATGAGCTGGTCGGTCACCTATTTTTTTGAATCTTTAACGAATCATTTTATAGCACTTATGGATGGGAGTGGTGGGTTATTGTTTTTCCGGATCTTTAGGAAATTGTATTCCAGATTGGGGAACAAGGGTTTGGTCTGGCATCTCTTTTTTCTGGATATTCAGTGAATCATTTCTACCACTTATGGCAGTGGTGGGTGTTTTTTATTTCAAGATCTTTAGCGAGTCGTTTTCCAGATTGGGGAACAAGGGTCGGGTCGGGTAGTTTATTTCCAAATCTTTAGCGTATCGCTTTCTTCCACTTATGAATGGGAGTGGTGAGTAATTGTTTTTTCTGAATCTTTAACAAACCGTTTCCCTGATTGGGGAAGAAGGCTCGGGTCGGGCAGCTCACTTTTTTGGATCTTTAGTGAATCTTTTGCTACCACTTATGGATGGTAGTGTTGGGTAATTGTTTGAAACTTACGGGGCAAAGTCGGGATGAACGGGCAGAAGCACGAATCCTTTTATAAGTGTTCAAGAAAGCATTGTGGTAGTGAAGTATATTATGGTCATTTGTATTGTGGTAGAAACACTTTCTTTTATTAGGGTCACGACGGAGGGCAGAAGCACGAACCACAGATACATAAACTTATGATTATTTGTGTTGTGGTAGAGGCACTTTCTTTTATTAGGGTCATTTTCTTTATTTCTATTTGTGGCGTTGGCACAATGACATGCTACAAACACCCATCATGAGCTTCGACGAGTGCGACGACATGCTTCGATGACCACATTGAGGCTTTTAGGTGTGCTATGACGGTTATGATGATGGCACCACGACATGATTCTAAAGACCGTGCAGTGCTCTACGGCCGCGGTGTTGGTGCGATGAAACGCTTCTAACGCTCGTATTGTACTTTGGCGACCGCGATGCTGCTGCAATGGCATGCCTCAACGGCCATGGCAATTCAACGATACAATGTTGTGTTTTGAAAACTGCGACAATGCTATGATGGAGGCCTGACTACGTTGATGTTGCCGCGACAACATGTTTCATGGTCATGGTAGTGTTGAGACGATGTACATGATTGCTTCAATGATGTTGCGACGGCCACGGCGATGGTGGCCCAACTGCCTTTATAATGGTGCAATGGCATTTTTAAAGGCGACGGCGGCCTCAAGGATTGCGTGTGAGGGGGGTGTGGTGTGGTTTGTGCAACATTGACTTCGTCAGCTACCTAATACCAAATGAAACTAGCACCCATGATCAATCATACGATGTTATAGTATTTGTACGATCACCTGTATAACTACCTGGCAAAGCATTGCGTGTGAAGTAAGTGTAAGAAGGATCCTTTATAAAAAGGAAGTCACGGGGATGCAAGCACAAATCATGAACTTGACCATAGGGCTAGCTTCGTGTGGGGACACACAGGCTCTCGTGTCACACGATCTCGTAGGATTGGACGGCACCGGATGCGGCTTACAAAATCAATAAATGATCCGATTATTTTGAAACATTTTCCTTTTTTTGAGCGGTGATAGGAATATGTGCCGTTTCTGGATGATATATTGGAGCAAGGCTAGAAATAGTGCTGCTCATGGACTCGACGCAGGCGTGCAGTAGTCCCTGCCCAGCCGATAGTATATACGGTCTGACCCCCGGGCCGGTTCCGCACTCCCTGTTTTGTTCCCCATCTCAGACAACCCAAATCCCCACATCCAAAACCTAGCTCCCGGCGATCTCTCCCTGTCCTGATCCCAGCCACCACCGATGTCATTGGACCCGCCACCCGTGGGGCCCTCTGAGGCCGCCAGGCCATCAGCCTCCCTGCCGAAGGAGTCGGAGCCCTCCGGCATTGAGCCGCCGTGCTAGGGGCCGCCCATGAGAATAACACATTGTGGGTTGAAAACTTGCCCGCACACGCAAGAGAGGAAGACGTCATGGCGGCCGTCACACCACATGAGGCGCTCGACTACGTCGTCGCACGCGCTGGCTCCTGTAGCTATGTGTTCATTGTTTTCTGCTCTGTCCCCGAGTCCCGAGCCGCTCTCGAGGCGCTCCATGGGTCCAAGGTCAATAGTGCGTTCATCTGGGTCGAGTACACTCGGCCGGTAACTTCTCACCCCCTCCTTCTCCCCCACTCGGATCCGCTCCCACCTTGGACCCCCCTCGAGATCTGGCTATAGTTCGCGATGTGAATTTTTCGGTAACTAGTACTTCGGTACTTGTGATTTGAAGTTTATTTAGGCGGTGTAGGATGAGGCCTCCAACAGCTCTGATATATGCAATTATTCGAGCGGCGGCATATGGGATCAGCGGAGACGGGGTGGTCTAGCAGAGGCATGCAAGTGGCTGGGGAATGGCGGCGCTCAGGGTCCACGGGAGCATGGCGGGCGACGCCCTTGAGTCAGGATGCCAATCGGGTCGGGTTTCACCGGGCCGACCTCTACAAAATCCATGCCCGAATAGCTAATCAGGTCAACCCATGACCCAAACCCCAGGATTTGATGGACGAACCATGCCCACACCCGATGGGTGACCCGAATAATTCGGGCACCCATCGGATCCATGAAAACATTTCCATTTTTCAATCTGCCTATCAAGCAACAAGTTCAAACAAAATTGGTGAATGACCTAGCAGGAAGCGGTGGAAGTGGGTTCCTCGGCTGAGGTGGCCGCCAGGGAGAAGCCGGTGGTGCGCACGGAGGTCTGGTTGTCCGGATTTTCTTTCTAATCGCAGGTCATCTGGGTTGGGGGAAGAAGGGTCAGGTTCGGCATTTTTTCCGGATCTTCAGTAAATCATTTTCTGGAATGGGGAAGAAGGCTTGGATCGTGCAACTCTTTTTTCTGGATCTTTAGCGAATCGTTGTGTACTACCACTTATGGATGGTAGTCGTGGGTGATTATTTTTTCGGATCTTCAGCAGATCATCTATCTGATTGGGGAACAAGGCTCGGGTCAGGAAGCTTTTTTTTTTAACTTTGATCTTTACCGAATAGTTTTCTACCACTTATGGATTGTTTTTCCAGATCTTTAGCAAAACATTTTCCGGATTGGGGAACAAGGGTCGGTTTGGAAAGCTCTTTTTTCCCAATTCTTTAGCAAATCGATTTCTACCACATATGGATGGTAGTGGTGGGTAATTGGTTTCGACTTCAGGGGCAAGGAATGTCACGACGGACATAGAGAAACATGAATCCTTTTATCAGTGTTCAAGAAAGCATTGTTAGGCGACACTTAAGCGCTGAGCAATGGAAAATGCTTCACTTTGGCCGTAAGTGGTAGACTAAGTGTTTTTCAAAATTTTGGCCAGAATTTGGCTATTTTCGAACTGCTTCTCCTTAGCTGCTTGCGCAATAATGACAGCATGTCATTTCTGTCATTATTATGGTCTGTATGGGAGTTGTTTCCTTCAGATTCTGGCCAAATCATGGAAATATGATCTGCATTTGGCTATGTCTATTTGAACCGAACAACATTTTATTTGTCATTTTGCTTGCTATGTGAACCTGGTATGTAATTTCTATGTTGTGAAGGTCATTTTAGATGCTACTTCATCTACGTGTGCCATGTTTCCTATTTTCCTGTCCATACTATTCAAAACAGACAAATTCTTGCCAAGTTTGAAAAAATGCTCAAGCGCGCCTAAGCGCCCATTGCTCTATGTTGCGGCCTTCGTTGTTTTGAACATTTCCTTTATTATTAGGTATAGAAATACTCCTAGATTGGTTATTGTTCCTTATTCTAGGGTGAAATTGCTATGCTGGTGTTGTATAAAGATGTATGCCCTCATGATGTTTAGTTGTGTTTGTCGATTGGCTTTTACAAGCTAGAGCTATTAGGAACCTATGGGCTAGAGGAATTAGTCCATCTATATCAAAGTAGGAGGTAGAGGAGGAGTTTCAAAAGTTTGGAAAGATTGAAGGTGTTGCATTCTCCCATGATCAACCTTTTGCATACATTGACTTTCAGAACCTGGAAGATGCCATTTCTGGCCATAGAGCCATGAATGGGACAGATTTAGGGGGCAAGGAATTGTGTGTTGATTTTCAAAGGTCCAGAGCAAGATCGGTATGCATCTATTATTGTTGACTGAGTTTGTGAAGTGCTTCTAGGCTCCAGTTTTTCAAGGGATGATGCCTTATTATTTAGTTATTTGTACTGATTTTGATAGGAATGGTCGGAAGCAGGCAACTTCAGCAGTAGATGATCATTTCCACCTGGTGAAATGGGAGTTGGACATGCAAAGATATTGCAATTTACTTCTCTTGGTTCTTGTTGTTGTACTGTCCCCTTTGATCTGCGGGTTGCTTACTATCATATCATGTTTTGTTTATCAGGGTTTTGCTAGAGTACGAATGAGAGAGGCAAAAGTTCCTACCAATGTTCTCTGGGTGGGTTTACCCAATATAGATAAAGTTAACAAGGAGGCACTAAGTCGGGCTATGGCAGCACATGGTGTGGTTACAAACATCAAAGTTTTTGCAGAAAGGCAGTATGCTTTCGTGGAGTTTGCAACCATTGAAGGAGCTTTCAATGCTAAGAATCTTCTAGATGAGCGTCTTTTCAATAATACAAGAATTCATGTTGTTTTACCCATCAGTGGGCTTGATAACCAAACACCGCTTGTTGGGTTCCCTAGATCAGAGATGTATAGTAATAGTCCGTATGCCGCATGTGATTATTTTTGTGATGGCCGGTCACAGTAGTCATGGCACATCACAAGGGTATGATCCTCGACGTGAAAGAGCAAGATACTTGGACTATGGTGCAATGCAAATCAATCTTGGTATCCTTCCAACACTTGAAACTGGCTCATCTTTGTTGTCTGGACATTCTTCTCATAGTGTGCTTGATCTGAGAGAAGCCAAAAGGGTGAGGTTGGATGCTGGCATCGACCCTTACCATGTAAGGGCAGGCACTGAGGCTTTTCAGCCGGGCCAGGTAATTTTTTCTTAACCTTGATCTTTAGTGAATCGTTTTCTACCAATTATGGATTGTTTTTTACGGACCTTTAGCAAATTGTTTTCCGGATTGGGGAACAAGGGTCAGGTCGAGTAGCCTTTTTTCCAAGGATCTTCAGCGAATCATTTTCTACAACTTCAGGGGCAAAGTCAGGATGAACGGGTAGAAGCACGGATCCATTTATCAGTGTTCAAATAAGTGTTGTGGTAGTGAAGTATATTATGGTCATTTGTGTTGTGGTAGAGACACTTTCCTTTATTAGGGTCAGGATGGACGGGCAGAAGCACGAACCACAGATACATAAACCTATGATTATTTGTATTGTGGTAGAGACACTTTCTTTTATTAGGGTCATTTATATTATTTCTAGTTGTGGTAGTGAAGTATATTGTGCCAATGACATATTGTATCCATTCCTTCTTTTTGAGATGTTTTTAAGAGGGAAAGTTATTACTAACCAACTCCTTGAATTAAATTAAAATGTGTATATGAAGGCCATGTTTTTGCGATTATTTTTCTCAAGGTGGCATAATCAGATGGCCCACCCACACAGCAAACCATCCCTGTCCCACTCATAAGATATACGGGATGCATACAATATCTAGTAACTATGGTATGCTCTGATTTAAGTTTGAATGATGTACTAATACAGAATAATCCTTGGTCAGTCATAGTTGTTTATTTCTTGAGTAAAATTGCTCCACTCATGTGGTAATGTTGTGTAATGAGTTGTGCACAAGTGACACAATTTGCTGTTATTCAGGTTGTGATTTGATATAAATATGAAGTGTATTTTATCTTTGATCTATTTCACTTAAAGTTAGACCATTCATAGCTATCTCATAGTTTTTGTTGCTAGGACTACTTGTATGAGGATTGTATTAATCTATTTCATTACATAAATAGAATGCTTGATTATGGCATTTCTTCTTTGATTGGTTTTTACATGATAGAGCTATTAGGAACCCATGTGTTGGAGGAATTAGTTCATCTATTTCGAAGCAGGAGGCAGACGAAGAGTTTCAAAGGATTGTAAAGATTGAATTGTGTTGAATTCTCCATTGATCAAACTTTTGCATACATCCACTCTGAGTAGCTGGAAGATGCCATTTCTACCTATAAAGTCGTGAGTGGGACATATTTTATATTCCTTTTCACCGTATAGTTTGGAGGGATACAAGGTCAAATCCATATGGGTTAATGAAACATGATTAATAAAACATTAACATAAACAATAATGTGCCTGTTTGTATGATGTATAGAAATATTGTAACCACACTTACATAAATGTCTGATTATTTGTGTTTCTGTAGGACACTCTCATTCATTAGGGTCATTTACATTATACTATTTTTTGTAGTGAAGTATATTATGCCTATGAGATATTGTATGTATTCCTTCTTTTTGAGATGTATTTACGTCGGAAAGTAATTACTAACTAACTCCATGAAATGAATTAAAAGGTGTCTACGAAGTTCATGTTTTTGCGAGTATTTTCCCAAGCGAAGGATAATCGGGTTCAATCCAACTACGCTCATCCCTCTGCCCCCAGCCCACCCCTCCCCGTAATACGTACGAGTGCGACCCCATAGGGAACATGTGGATAAGAATATGTCACAGGTAGAGGATATGGTTGCAAGAGGTTGCGTTGGGCGGGCCACAAAGTCATGTCTCCCAAGAAATAAGATAATGACTAACTACATATTTTTCTATTTCTTTGTGTTTATTCTAATAGATAGATTGAGGCGATGCAATCTTAGATTATGAATGAGCTATTTGCCTTGGTTATTAAGGCGTAATGAAAACTTTGAACTATGTGCTGGGTAAACTTGCTTATTTTGAGAAGGTCATAATAAACAATTCTTGGTGATGGGATAGTTTTTTTAGTGTTCCGGTGATGGGAGTAGGTGTCCGGATGATGTTGGAGCGGGGATAGAAAAGGTGCCGCCCACTGACTCACCGCAGCCCCGCCCTCAGTATATACAGTCCGGCGCGCGGGCTAGTTTCCTCACCCTGTTCCATTCCCCGTGGCAACCAGCCTAAATCCCCACATCCTAAACCTAGCCCCCGTTGATCTCTCCCTACCCTGATCCCCTCTGCCACGGATGTCATCAGAGCCACCACCCGCGGATCTCTCCATGGCCGTGGAGGCCACCAGGCCATCAGCCTCACCGTCTAAGGAATCGGAGCCCGCCGGCGTTAGGGGTGCAACCGCCGTCGCCGCCACGCAAGTTGGCACCCACGAGAAGAAGGCGTTGTGGGTCGGAAACCTACCTGCGCACACGGGTGAGGACGACGTCGTGGCATCCTTCGTCCTGCACAAGGCACTCGGCTGCATCATCATGCATGTTAGGTACCGCAGCTACGCCTTCATCATTTTCCGCTCCATTAGTTGCTGAGTGTCGGATCGCCCTCGAGGCGCTCCGTAGGTCCAAGGTCAACGGCGCCTTCATCATGATTGAGTTCGCCTGGCCGGTAACATCTCAAGCCCCCTCTCCCCCACTCTTATCCGCTCCCACCTTGGATAACCCGGGATCTGGCTACAGTTTGTTATGTAACTTTTTCAATAATTAGGACTTCGGTGTTTGTCATTTGTGGTTTATTTAGGCGGTGTGGGCTGAGGCCTCTAGAAGCTCTTATATATGTTGTTATTCGAGTGGAGGCACAATGGATCAGCGGCGACGGGGTGGTCTGGTGTAGGCTCACAGGTGGCAAGAGCCAGCAGCGCTCAAGGTCCAGGGAAGCGCGGTGCGTGAGGCCCTTGATATGGTGGATGGGCACATGTGAGACGATAGCTACGGGAAACCTTGACACCAGTGAATGGCCTAGCAGGAAGCGGTGGCAGTGGGTTCCTGGACACCGGAGGCGGCAACCGCGAGGTGGTTTGTGTGGAGGGAGACGTCGGTATTGCAAGGGAAGTCCAGGTCGTTCGGATTTTCTTTATAACTGCGGGTCATCTGGATTGGGTGCAGAAGGGTCAGGTTGGGCAATTATATTTTCTGAATCAAATAGTTTTCCAGATTGGGGAACAAGGGTAGGGTCTGGTAGCTCTTTTTTTTTCCGGATCTTAGGCGAATTGTTTTCTTCTAGTTATGGATGGCAGTGGTGCATAATTTTTTTTGGGACTTTAGCAAATTGTTTTCTGGATTAGCGACCAATGATCTGGTCGGTCAGCTCTTTTTCGGATCTTTAGCGAATCATGTTCTACGACTTATAGATGGTTGTGGTGGGTTATTGTTTTTCTGCATCTTAAGGAAATCATACTATGGATTGGGGAACACGGGTTTGGTCAAGCATCTCTTTTTTTTGGATATTCAGCGAATCATTTTCTACCACTTATGGATGGAAGTGGTGGGTGTTTGTTATTTCCCGATCTTTAGAGAGTCGTTTTCCGAACTGGGGAACGAGGGTTGGGTCGGGCACTTTTTTCCGGATCTTTCGCGAATCGTTTTCTACCACTTATGGATGGCAGTGGTGAGTAATTGTTTTTTCTGAATCTTTAGCCAAATTTTCCTTGATTGGGGAAGAAGGGTCAGGTCGAGCAGCTCACATCTTTGGATCTTTATCGAATCATTTTCTACCGCTTATGGATGGCAGTGGCGTGTAATTATTTGAAACTTTAAGGGCAAAGTCGGGATGAACAGGCAAAAGCATGAATCGGTTTATCATTATTCAAGAAAGCGTTGTGGTAGTCCAATATATTATGGTCATTTGTGTTGTGGTATAAACACTTTCTTTTATTAGGGTCAGGACGGACGGGCAGAAGCACAAACCACAGATTCATAAACTTATGATTATTTGTGTTGTGGTAGAGGCACTTTCTTTTATTAGGGTCATTTTCATTATTTCTATTTGTGGCGTTGGCACAATGACATGCTACAAACACCCATCATGAGCTTCGACGAGTGCGATGGCATGCTACGACGACCACGTTGATGCTTTCAGGTGTGCTTTGACAGCTACAATGATGGCACCACGACACGATTCTAACGCTCGTGTTGTGCTCTGACGGTCGTGGCGATGGTGCGACGACACGCTTCTAACGCCCATGCTGTACTTCGGCAACCGCGATGATGCTGCGATGGCATACCTCAACATCCATGGCGATTCAACGATGCAACGTTGTGTTTTGACAACTGCGAGGATGCTACGACAGATGCGCGACTGCGTCGATGATGCCGCGACAACATGTGTCATAGTCATGGCTGGGTTGAGACGACGGGCATGATTGTGTCAATGATGTTGCAACGGCCATGGCAATGGGGGCTCGACTGCTCTGATGATGGTGCAGTGGCATGTTTAAAGGCGGTGGCGGCAAGGATTCCATGTGAGGGGGGTGTGGTGTGGTGTGCGCAACATTGACTTCATCTACTTCCTAATACCTGATGAAACTAGCACCCTTGATCAATCATACGATGTTCTAGTACTTGTATGATAACATGTATAATTAACAGGCAAAGCATTGAGTGTGAAGTAAGTGTAAGAAGGATCCTTCAGAAAAAGGTAGTCACGAGATGCAAGCTCAAATCACAAACTCGACTATATATGGGCTAGCTTCGCATGGGGACACAAAGGCTCTCGCGTCACACAACCACGTAGGATCGGACGGCACCGGATGTGGTTTACAATGTCAATAAATCATCCGACAGTTTTGAAACGTTTTCCATTTTTTGAGCAATGATGGGAATAGGTGTCATGTCTGGATAATATATTGGAGCCGGGATAGAAACGGTGCCACTCACGGACTCGGCGCAGGCGTGCAACCATCCCTACCCTACCCATAGTATATACGGTCCGACCCGCGGGCTGGTTCCCCACACCCCGTTCGGTTCCCCATCTTAGACAACCCATATCCCCACATACGAACCATAGCTCCCGGCGATCTCTCCCTGCCCTGATCCCCACTACCGCTGATGTCATTGGACCCGCCGCTCGTAGGGCCCTCCGGCACTGAGCGTCGCCGCCGCCGTGATAGGGGTCGCACATGAGAAGAACGCGTTGTGGGTCGACAATCTGCCCTCGCACGGAAGCGAGGAAGACGTCATGGAGGCCTTCGCCCCGCACGAGGCGCTCGACTGCGTCATCGCATGCATCGGCTCTCACAGCTACATGTTCGTCCTTTTATGCTTTGTCACTGAGTCTCGAGACGCCCTCGAGGCACTCCGCGGGTCTGAGGTCAAGAGTGTGTTTATTTGGGTCGAGTACACCCGGCTGGTAACTTGTCACCCCCTCCTTCTCCCCCACTCGGATCCGCTCCCACCTTCGATCTCCCAAGGATCTGGCTGCAGTTCGCGATGTTTAATTTTTCAGTAATTAGGACTTCGGTGCTTCAGATTCGCAGTTTATTTAGGTGGTGTGGGATGAGGTCTCCAGTAGCTCTGATATATGTAATTATTCGAGCGGCGGCACATAGGATCAGCAGTGACGGGTGGTCTAGCAGAGGCATACAGTTGGCTAGGGGATAGCAGGCGAGGCCCTTGAGTTAGGCTAGCAATCGGGTCGGGTTTCATTGGACCCGCCTCTAACTAATCCATGCCCGAATAGCTAGTCGGGTCAACCCACAACCCAACCCCTGGGTTTGATGGACGATCCATACCCACACCCGATGGTTGACCCGACCCATTCGGGCAATCATCAGGTCCATAAAAACATTTCCATTTTTTAATCCAATAGCATGCAACAAGTTCAAACAAAACCGGTGAATGACCTAGCACAAAGCGGTGGCAGTGGGTTCCTCGGCGAAGGTGGCCGCCAGGGAGACGCCGGTGGTGCGTAGGGAGGTCAGGTTGTCCATGTTTTCTTTCTAACCGTGGGTCATCTGGATTAGGGGAAGAAGGGCCAGGTTTGGCATTTTTTCTGGATCTTTGGAAAATCATTTTACGAATTGGGGAACAAGGGTCGGATCGTGCAACTCCTTTTTCCTGGATCTTTAGCGAATCGTTCTCTACTACCACTTACGGATGTTACTGGTGGGTAATTGTTTATCCGGATCTTCGGAAGATTGTTTTTCGGATGGGGGAACAAGGGTCGGGTCGGGCAGCTTTTTTTAGACCTTGATCTTTAGCGAATCGTTTTCTACCACTTATGGATTGTTTTTTCCGGATATTTAGCAAATCATTCGCCAGACTGGGGAGCAAGAGTCAATTCAGGCAGCTCTTTTTTTCCCGGATCTTTAGCAAATCATTTTCTACCACTTATGGATGGAAGTGGTGGGTAATTGATTGCAACTTCAGGGGCAAGGAAGGTCCGGACGGACATGCAGAAACACATATCCCTTTATCAATGTTCAAGTAAGCATTGTTAAGCGACGCTTAAGCGCTGAGCAATGAACAAATACCTCGCTTTGACCCTAAGTGGTAGATTAAGAGTATTTGAAAATTTTGACCAGAATTTGGCTATTTTTGAACTACTTCTGCTTTGTTGCTTGCGCAATAATGGCAGTATGTCATTTATGTTATTATTAGGGTCTGTACGGGAGTTGTTTCCTTCAGAACTGGAAAGATGATCTGCATTTGGCTGTGTCTATATGAACTGAACTACATTTTAGTTGTCATTTTGCTTGTTGTGTGAACCTGATGTGTATTTACAATGTTATGAAGGTCGTTTTAGATGCTACTTCAACTAACAGTGTGCCATGTTTCCTATATTCCTATGCATACTATTCAAAACAGTCAAACTCAGGCCAACTTTGAAAAAATGCTAAGCACGCTTAAGCGCCCATTTCTCTATGTTGTGGCCTTTTGCTTTTTTGAACATTATCCTTTATTAGTAGGTATTGAAATACTCCTAGATTGGTGATTGTTCCTTGTTCTCGGGTGAAATTGTTATGCTGGTGTTGTGTAAATATTTATGCCCTCATGATGTTTACATGTGCTTGTTGATTGGTTTTTACAAGCAAGAGCTGCTAGGAACCTATGGGTTGGAGGAATTAATCCGTCTATCTCAAAGAAGGAGGTAGAGGAAGAGTTTTAAAAGTTTGGATGGTTGAAGGTGTTGCATTCTCCCATAATCAAACTTCTGCATACATCGACTTCGAGAAGCTGGAAGTTGCCATTTTTGACCATAGAGACTTTAATGGGACAGATTTAGGGGCAAGGCATTGTGTATTGGTTTCTGGAGGTCCAGAGGAAGAGCGGTATGCATCTATTATTGTTGACTGAGTCTGTGAAGTGTTTTTACGCTACAATTTTTCAAGGGAAGATGTCTTATTATTTATTTATTTGTACCGATTCTGATAGGAACAGTCGGAAGCAGGCAACTTCAATAGTAGAGGATCATTGCCACTAGGTGAAATGGGAGTTGGACATGCAAAGGTACTACTATTTACTTCTATTGGTTCTTGTTGCTATATTGTCCTCTTTTATCTGCAGGTTACTTACTGTCATATCATGTTCTGTTTGTCAGGGTTCTGCAGGAGTATGAATGAGAGAGGCAAAAAATCCTACCAATGTTCTCTAGGTGGATTTACCCAATACACATATAGGTAACGAGGAGGCACTAAGGCAGGCTATGGTAGCACATGATGTCGTTACAAACATCAAAGTTTTTCTAGAAAGTCGGTATGCTTTTTTGGAGTTTACAACAATTGAAGGAGCTTCTAATGCTAAGAACGTTCTTGATGGGCGTCTTATCTATAATACAAAGATTCACCTTCTTTCCTCCAGCAGTTGTCTTGATAACCTAACAACGCTTGTTGGGTTCCCTAGATCAAATATGTACAGTGATAGTCCACATGAGGCACATGATTATTTTTGTCCTTTTCACAGTAGTGATGGCACATCACAAGGGTATGATCCTCGACGTGGAAGAGCAAGATACTTGGACTGTGGTGTAATGCCAATCACTGTTGGTATCCTACTAGCACCTGAAGTTGGCTCATCTTTGTTGTTTGGACATTCTGCTCATAGTGCGCTTGATCCGAGAGAAGCCAAAAGGGTGAGGCTAGAAGCTGGCATCGACCCTTACCATGTAAGGGCAGGCATTGAGGGTCTTCATCCGGGTTGGGCATCTTATTTTTAACCTTGATATTTAGCTAATCGATTTCTACCACTTATGTATTGTTTTTTCCGGACCTACAACAAATTATTTTCGGTATTGGGGAACAAGGGTCAGGTCGGGCAGCTCTTTTTTTTCATTGGATCTTTAGCGAACCGTTTTCAACCACTTATGGATGGCAGTGGTGGGTAATTGTTTGCAACTTCAGGGGCAAAGTCAAGACGAACAGGCATAAGACCATTTATCAGTGTTCAAATAAGTGTTGTGGTAGTGAAGTATATTTTGGTCATTTGTGTTGTGGTAGAGACACTTTCTTTTATTAGGGTCAGGACGGACGGGCAGAAGCACGAACTACATATACATAAACTTATGATTATTTGTATTGTGGTAGAAACACTTTCTTTTACTAGGGTCATTTACCTTATTTCTATTTGTGGTAGTAAAGTATATTATGCCAATGAGATATTGTATGCAATCCTTCTTTTGAGACATTTTTAAGAAATAAAGTTATTACTAACCAACTCCTTGAAATAAATTAGAAGGTGTATATGAAGGCCATATTTTTGCGATTATTTTTCTCAAGGTGGCATAATCAGATGGCCCACCCACACGCAAAGCCATCCCTGCCCCACTCACAACATATACGGGATGCATACAATGTCTAGTAATTATGGTAGGCTCTGATTTAAGTTTGAATGATGTACTAATAATGAATGATGTACTAATACAGAATAATTCTTGAGTGAAATTGCTGCATTCATGTGCTAAAGTTCTGTAATGAGTTGTGCACAAGTGACACAATTTGCAGTTATTCGGGTTGTGATTTGATATAAATATGAAGTGTATTTTATCTTTGATCTATTTCACTTTAATTTAGACCATTCATAGTTGTCTTGTTGTTTTTGTTGCTAGGAATACTTGTATGATGATTTTATTCATCTATTTCATTACAAAAATAGTATGCCTGCTTATGGCATTTTTTCTTTGATTGGATTCTACATGATAGATCTATTAGGAACCTATGTGTTGGGGTAATTAGTTCATCTATTTGAAAGCAAGAGGCAGACGAAGAGTTTCATAGGATTGGAAAGAGTGAAGGTGTTCAATTCTCCATTTATCAAACTTTTGCATACATCGACTCTGAGTAGCTGGAAGATGCCATTTCTACCTATAAAGTCGTGAATGGGACATATTTTATATTCCTGTTTGTCATATAGTTTGGAGGGATACGGGTAAAATCCATATGGGTTAATGAAACATGATTGATAAAACATTAACATAAACAATAATGTGCCTACTTGTATGATGTATAGAAATGTTGTAACCACACTTACATAGACTTATGACTATTTGTGTTTCTGTACAGACACTCTCTTTCATTAGGGTCATTTACTTTATTCTATTTTTGCTAGTGAAGTGTATTATGCCAATGCGATATTGTATGCATTCCTTCTTTTTTTAGATGTATTTTTGTGAGTATTTTTCCCAAGCGAAGGATAATCGGGTTCGAGCCGACTATGATCGTCCATCTGCCCCCATCCACCCCTCCTGGTAATACATACGAGTGCGGCCCCATAGGGAACATGTGGACAAGAGTATGTCACGGGGAGAGGATATGGTTGCGAGAGGTTGCGGTGGGTGGGCCCCATAGTCATGTCTCCCGAGAAACAAGATAACGACTAACTATGTATGTTTCTATTTCTTTGTGTGTATTTTGCTAGATAGATTGAGGCGATGCAATCATGGATTATGAATGAGCTATTTGCCCTTGGTTATTAAGGCGTAATGAAAACCTCAAACTATGTGCTGGGTAAACTTGCTTTTTTGAGGTCATACTTGACAATTCATGGTGATGGGATAGTTTCTTTAGTGTTCCGGTGATTGGAATAGGTGTGTGGATGATGTTGGAGCGGGGATAGAAAAGATGCCACCCACAGACTCAGCGCAGCCCCGCCTGCAGTATATACAGTCCGGCGGGTGGGAAAGTTTCCTCACCTTGTTATATTCCCCGTGACAGACAACCTAGATCCCCACATACTAACCCTAGCTCCTGCTGATCTCTCCCTACCCTAATCCCCTCTGCCACGGATGTCATAGGAGCCACCGCCTGCGGATCCCTCCGTGGCCGTGGAGGCCACCAAGCCACCGGCCTCACCATCGAAGGAATCAGAGCCCGCCGGCGTTAGGGGTGCAACCGCCATCGCCTCCACGCAAGTTGCCACCGATGAGAAGAACCTGTTGTCGGTCAGCAACCTGCCTGCACACACGGGCGAGGACGACTTTGTGGTATCCTTCGCCCCGCACAAGGCACTCGAGTGCGTCATCATGTGCATTGTGTACTGTGGCTAAGCCTTCATCATTTTCCGCTGCATCGCCGAGTGTCGGACCTCCCTCGAGGGGCTCCGCTGGTCCAAGGTCAAGGGCGCCTTCATCTTGATTCTGTTCGCCCGGCTGGTAATATCTCAACCACCCTCTCCCCCCACTCGTATCTGCTCCCGCCTTGGATCCCCCTGGGATCTGGCTACAGTTTGTGATGTAAAATTTCAATAATTTGGACTTTGGTGTTTGTCATTTGCGGTTTATTTAGGCGGTGTCGGCGGAGGCCTCCAGCAGCTCTGATATATGTAGTTATTCGAGTGGAGGAACAATGGATCATCGGCGATGAGGTGGTTCGGTGGAGGCTCGCAGGTGGTTGGAGGCAGCAGCACTCAGGGTCCAGGGAAGCATGGTGCGCGAGGCCCCTTATACGGTGGATGGGCATGTGTGAGCCGATAGCAACGAGAAACCTTGACACCGGTGAATGGTCTAGCAGGACGCGGTGGCAGTGGGTTCCAAGGCGTCGGAGGCGGTAGCCGCGGGGATGTTTGTGTGGTGGGAGACATCGGCGGCGCACGGGGAGTCCAGGCCATCCGGATTTTCTTTATAACTGCGGGTCATCTGGATTGGGTGAAGACGGGTCGGGTTGGGCAATTATTTTTCTGAATCAAATAGTTTTCTAGATTGGGGAACAAGGGTCGGGTCTTTAGCGAAACATTATCTACGACTTATGGATGGCAGTGGCACGTAATAATTTTTTGAGATCTTTAGCAAATTGTTTTTCGGATTAGCGAGGAATGAGCAGGTCAGTCAACTCTTTTTCGGATCTTTAGCAAATCATTTTCTACCACTTATAGATGGGAGTGGTGGGTTATTGTTTTTCCGGATCTTTAGGAAATCGTATTCCGGATTTGGGAACAAGGGTTTGGTAGGGCAGCTCTTCTTTTGGATATTCAGCGAATCATTTTCTACCACTTGTGGATGGCAGTGGTGGGTGTTTGTTATTGCCAGATCTTAAGTGAGTCATTTTCTGGATTGGGGAACGAGGGTTGGGTCGGGCAGTTTTTTTTCCGGATCTTCAGCAAAACATTTTCTACCACTTATGGATGGCAGTGGCGAGTAATTGTTTTTTTTAATCTTTAGCAAAATGTTTCCCTGATTGGGGAAGAAGGGTTGGGTCGGGTAGCTCTCTTTTTTGGATGTTTATCGAATCATTTTCTACCACTTATGGATGGCAGTGGTGGGTAATTGTTTGAACCTTCAGGGGGAAAGTCGGGACGAACGGGCAGAAGCACGAATCCATTTATCAGTGTTGAAGAAAACGTTGTGGTAGTGAAGTATATTATGGTAATTTGTGTTGTGGTAGAGACTCTTTTATTAGGGTCAGGACGGACGTGCAGAAGCACGAACCACAGATCGATAAACTTATGATTATTTGTGTTGTGGTAGAGACTCTTTTATTAGGGTCAGGACGGACGTGCAGAAGCACGAACCACAGATCGATAAACTTATGATTATTTGTGTTGTGGTAGAGACTCTTTTATTAGGGTCAGGACGGACGTGCAGAAGCACGAACCACAGATCGATAAACTTATGATTATTTGTGTTGTGGTAGAGGCACTTTCTTTTATTAGAGTCATTTTCATTATTTCTATTTGTCGTGCTGGCACAATGACATGCTACAAACTCCCATCATGAGCTTCAACGAGTGCGGCGGCAAGCTTCGATGACCACATTGATGCTTTCAGGTGTGCTCGATGGCTGCAACGATGGCACCATGACACACTTCTAACCCCCGTGCGGTGCTCTAACGGCCGCGGTGATGGCGCGGCGACACGCTTCTAACACCCTTGCGGTGCTTCGGCGACCGCGATGCTGCTACGATGGCATGGCTCAATGGCCATGGCAATGCTATGATGCGACGTTGTCTTACGGAGGCCCGACTGCTTCGAAGATGCCGCAACAATGTGTTTCATGGTCATGGCAGTGTTCAGACAACGTGTATGACTATTTCAATGATGTAGCGACGGCCACGGTGATGGCTGCCCGGCTGCTCTGGTGATGACGGAATGGCATGTTCAAAGGCGGAGGCATCAAGGGTTACATGTGAGGGGATGTGGTGTGGTGTGCGCAACATCGACTTGATCAACTTCCTAATACCAAATGAAAGCAGCACCCATGATCAATGATATGATGTTCTAGTATTTGTACGATCACATGTATAACTACCTGGCAAATCATTACGTGTGAAGTAAGTGTAAGAAGGATCCTTTAGAAAAAGGCGGTCACGGGGACACAAGCACAAATCGCAAACTCGACTATAGATGGGCTAGCTTCGTGTGGGGACACAGGCTCTCGCATCACACGATCACGTAAGATCAGACGGGGCTGGCTGCTGCTTACAAAGTTATTAAATCATCCGACTGTTTTGAAACGTTTTCCTTTTTTGAGCGGTGATGGGAATAGGTATCGAGTGTGGATGATATATAGAAGCAGGGATAGAAACGGTGCTGCTCACAGACTCGGCGTAGGCGTATAGTCGTCCCTGCCCCGCCAGCAGTATATATGGTCCCACCCGCAGGCTGGTAATCCACACGCCATTCCGTTCCCCATCTCAGACAGCCCAAATCCCCACATTCAAAACCTAGCTCCCGGCGATCTCTCCTTGCCCTATTCCCCGCCACCACCGATGTCGTTGGACCCGCCACCCGCGGAGCCCACCGGGGACGCCAGGCCGCCTGCCTCCCCGCCGAAAGAGTCGCAGCCTTCCGGCACTGGGGCACCGCTGCCGCCGTGCTAGGGGTTGCCCACGAGAAGAACACCTTGTGGGTTGACAGCCTGGCCGCACACACAGGCAAGGAAGATGTCACGGCAGCCTTCGCCCCGCACGAAGTGCTCGATTGCGTCATCACACACACAACTACGTGTTCGTCGTTTTCCGCTTTGTCGCCGAGTCCTGAGCCGCCCTCGAGGCGCTCCGCGGGTCCAAGGTCAAGAGCGCGTTCATCTGGGTCGAGTACACCTGGTCGGTAACTTCTCACCCCCTCCTTCTCCCCCACTAGGAATCGCTCCCACCGTGGATCCCCCCGAGATCTGGCTGTAGTTCGCGATATCAATTTTTCGGTAATTAGGACTTCGGTGCTTGCGATTTGCAGTTTATTTAGGAGATGTGGGATAAGGGTTCCAGCAGCTTTGATATATGTAATTATTCGAGCAGCGGCACACGAGATTAGCGGTGACGGGGTGGCCTAGCAGAGGCATGCAGACGGATGGGGGATGGCGGCACTCAGGGTCCACGGGAGTGCGGCGGGCAAGGCCCTTGAGTTAGGCTAGCAATCGGGTCAGGTTTTAGCAGGCCAACCTCTACCAAATCCATGCTTGAATAGCTAATCAGGTCAACCCACGACCCACGACCCAACCCCTGGGTTAGACGGATGACCCATGCCCACACCCGATGGGTGACCTGACCCATTCGGGCACCCATCGGGGCGAAGAAAACATTTCCATTTTTTAATCCGCCTAGCATACAACAACTTCAAACAAAATTGATGAATGACCTAACACGAAGCGGTGGCAGTGGGTTCCTCAGCGGAGGTGGCCGCCAGGGAGACGCCGGCTGTGCGCAGGGAGGTCGAGTTGTCCGGATTTTCTATCTAACCACGGGTCATATGGATTGGAGGAAGAAGGGTTGGGTTGGGAAGTTTTTTCTGGATCTTTAGCAAATCATTTTCCGGATTAGGGAACAATGGTTGGATCGTGCAACTCTTTTTTTCTGGATCTTTAGCGAATCATTCTCTACTACCACTTATGGATGGCAGTGGTGGGTAATTGTTTTTCCGCATCTTCAGCAGATCGTTTTCTGGATTGGGGAACAAGGGTGAGGTCGAGCAGCTTTTTAAACCTTGATCTTTAGCGAATCATTTTCTAGCACTGATACATTGTTTTTTCGGTTAGCAAATCATTTTCCGGATTGGGGAATAAGGGTCAGTTCAGGCAGCTCTTTCTTTCCCGGATCTTTAGCAAATCATTTTCTACCACTTATGGATGGCAGTGGTGGGTAATTTATTGCAACTTCAGGGGCAAGGAAGATCAGGACAGACATGCAGAAACATCAATCTCTTTACCTGTGTTCAAGAAAATAGTTGCTAAGCGACTATTAAGTGTTGAGCTATGGAAAATGCTTCGCTTTAGCCCTAAGTGGTAGATTAAGCGCATTTGATAATTTTGGCCAGAATTTGGCTATTTTTGAACTGCTTCTGCTTAGCTTCTTGCGCAATAATGGTAGTATGTCATTTATGTTATTATTAGGGTCTGTATGGGAGTTATTTCCTTCAGATTCTGGCCAAATCATGGAAAGATAATCTGCATTTGGCTATGTCTATTTGAACTGAACTACATTTAGTTGTCACTTTTCTTGCTGTGTGACCATGATGTGTATTTGCTATGTTGTGAAGGTCATTTTAGATGCTACTTCAACTACTTGTGTGCCATATTTCCTATTTTCCGGTGCTTACTATTCAAAACAGTCAAATTCTGGCCAAGTTTGAAAAAACGCTCAAGCGCGCTTAAGCGCCCATTGCTCTATGTTCTGGCCTTCCACTTTTATGAACATTATCCTTTATTAGTAGGTATAGAAATACGCCTAGATTGGTGATTGTTCCTTGTTCTAGGGTGAAATTTCTATGATGGTGTTCTCTAAAGATTTATGCCCTCGTGATGTTTACTTTTGTTTGTTGATTGGTTTTTACAAGCTATAGCTGTTAGGAACCTATGGGTTGGAGGAATTTGTCCGTCTATCTCAATGCAAGAGGTAGAGGGGGAGTTTCAAAAGTTTGCAAAGATTGAAGGTGTTGCATTCTCCCATGATCAAACTTCTGCATACATCAACTTTGAGAAGCTGAAAGTTGCCATTTTTGATCATAGAGCCTTTAATGGGACAGATTTTGGGGGCAAGGAATTGTGTGTTGATTCCTGGAGGTCCAGAGGAGGAGTAGTATGCATCTATTATTGTTGACTGAGTTTGTGAAGTGTTTCTAGGCTGCAGTTTTTCAAGGGACGTTGCCATATTATTTAGTTATTTGTACTGATATTGTTAGGAACAGTCGGAAGCAGGCAACTTCAATAGTAGAGGATCATTGCCACCGGGTGAAATGGGAGTTGGACATGCAAAGGTACTACTATTTACTTCTCTTGGTTCTTGTTGTTTGTCCTCTTTTATCTGCGGGTTACTTACTATCATATCATGTTCTGTTTTTCAGGGTTCTGCTGGAGTATGAATGAGAGAGGCAAAAATTCCTACCAATGTTCTCTAGGTGGATTTACCCAATACACATAAAGGTAACGAGGAGGCACTAAGGCAGGCTATGGTAGCACATGGTGTGGTTACAAACATCAAAGTTTGTCCAGAAAGGCGGTATGCTTTTGTGGAGTTTGCAACAATTAAAGGAGCTTCTAATGCTAAGAACCTTCTAGATGGGCGTCTTATCAATAATACAAAGATTCATGTTCTTTCCTCCAGCAGGGGGCTTGCTAACCTGACAATGTTTATGCCAATAGAGCCTTGAATGGGACATATTTAGCGGGCAAGGAATTGTGTGTTGATTTCCAAAGGTCCACAGGAAGAGCGGTACGCATCTACTATTGTTGACTGAGTTTGTGAAGTGCTTCTAGGATGTAGTTTTTCAAGGGGCACTGTCTTATTATTTAGTTATTTGTACTGATTTTGACAGGAATGGTTAGAACCAGACACATTCAATAGCAGAGGATCATTGCTAGCCGGTGAAATGGGAGTAGGACATGCAAATGTACTGCTATTTACTTCTCTTAGTTCTTGTAGTTGTACCATCCTTTTTGATCTGTCGGTTGCTTACTATCATATCATGTTCTGTTTGTCAGGGTTCTGCTGGAGTACGAATGAGAGAGGCAAAAATTCCTACCAATGTTCAATGGGTGGGTTTACCCAATACACATAAATTTAACGAGGAGGCACTAAGGCGGGCTATGGCAGCAGATGGTGTGGTTACAGACATCAAAGTTTTTCCAGAAAGGCGGTATGCTTTTGTGGAGTTTGCAACCATTAAAGGAGCTTCTAGATGGGCGTCTTTTCAACAATACAAGGATTCATGTTCTTTTCTCCTAACACCTCTTGTTGGGTTCCCTAGATCAGAGATGTATAATGATAGTCCACATGCCGCATGTGATTATTTTGGTCCTGGTCGCAGTAGTCGTGTCACATCTAAAGGGTATGATCCTTGATATGGAAGGTCAAAATAATTGGACTTTGGTGCAATGCCAATCACTGGCGGTATCCTTCCACCACCAGAAGCTGGCTCATCCTTGTTGTCTGGACATTCTGCTCATAGTGCACTTGATCCGAGAGAAGCCGAAAGGGTGAGGCTAGATGCTGCCATCGACCCTTATACCATGTAAGGGCAGGCACTGAGGGTCTTCAGTCGGGTCAGGTAGCTTTTTTTCACCTTGATCTTAGGGAGTCATTTTCTACAACTTATGGCTTTTTTTTGGACACTTAGCAAATTGGTTTTCGGATTGGGGAACAAGGGTCGGGCCGGGCAGCTCTTTTTTTTCCTCGGATCTTTAGCGAATTGTTTTCTACCGGTTATGGATGGTAGTGGTGGGTAATTGTTTGCAACTTCAGGGGCAAAGTCTGGATGAATGGGCTAAAGCATGAATCCATTTATTAGAGTTCAAGTAAGTGTTTTGTAGTGAAGTATAGTGTGGTCATTTGTGTTGTGGTAGAGACACTTTCTTTTATTAGGGTCGGAACGGACGGGCACAAGCACGAACCACATATACATAAACTTATGATTATTTGCGTTGTGGTAGAGACACTTCCTTTTATTAGGGTCATTTACATTATTTCTATTTTTTGTAGTGAAGTATGTTGTGCCAATGAGATATTGTATGCATTCCTTCTTTTTTAGACGTTCGTAAGAGCCAAAGTTATTACTAACCAACTCCTTGAATTAAATTAAAAGGTGTATATGAAGGCCATGTTTTTGCGATTATTTCTGCCAAGGTGGCATAATCAGATGGCCCACCACACGGCAAAGCCTTCCCACCCCCACTCACAACATATAGGAATGCATACAATATCTAATAACTATGGTATGCTCTGATGTAAGTTTGAATGATGTACTAATAAGGAATGATGTACTAATATAGAATAATCCTTGGTTAGTCATAGTTGTTTATTTCTTGAGTGAAATTGCTCCATTCATCTGTTAATGTTGTGTAATGAGGTTTGCACAAGTGACAGAATTTGCTGTTATTCAGGCTGTTATTTGATATAAATATGAAGTGTATTTTATCTTTGATCTATTTCACTTTAAGTTGGACTATTCATAGCTATCTCATAGTTTTTTGTTGCTAGGACTACTTGTATGAGAATTTTATTCATCTATTTCATTACAAAAATAGTATGCCTGCTTATGGCATTTGATCATTGATTGGGTTTTACATGATAGAGCTATTAGGAACCTATGTGTTGGGGGAATTAGTTCATCTATTTCAAAGCAGGAGGCAGACAAAGAGTTTCAAAGGATTGGAAAGTTTGAAGGTGTTTAATTCTCCATTGGTCAATCTTTTGCATACATCGACTCTGAGTAGCTCGATGATGCCATTTCTTCCTATAAAATCGTGAATGGGACATATTTTATATTCCTCTTCGGCGTATAGTTTGGAGGGATACAATTCAAATCCATATGGGTTAATGAAACATGATTAATAAAAAATTAACATAAACAACAATGTGCCTTCTTGTATGATGTATAGAAATGTTGTAACCACACTTACATAAAATTATGATTATTTGTGTTTCTCTAGAGACACTCTCTTTCATTAGGGTCATTTACTTTATTCTATTTTTGGTAATGAAGTATATTATGCCAATGAGATATTTTATGCATTCCTTCTTTTTGAGATGTGTTTAAGTCGGAAAGTAATTACTAACTAACTCCATGAAATAAATTAAAAGGTGTCTATGAAGTTCATGTTTTTGTGAGTAGTTTTCCCAAGCGAAGGATAACCAGGTTCGAGCTGATGGGAGTGGTGGGTTATGGTTTTTCTGGATCTTTAGGAAATCGTATTCCGCTGTGGGGAAGAAGGGTTTGGTCGGGCATCTCTTTTTTCTGGATACTCAGCGAATCATTTCTACCACTTATGGCAGTGGTGGGTGTTTTTTATTTCCAGATCTTTAGCGAATCGATTTCCGGATTTGGGAAAAAGGGTCGGGTTGGGTAGTTTTTTTCCAGATCTTTAGCGAATCGCTTTCTACCACTTATGGATGGGAGTGGTGAGTAATTGTTTTTTCTGAATCTTTAGCAAATTGTTTCTCTTATTGGGGAAGAAGGGTCGGGTGGGGCAGATCACTTTTTTGGATCTTTAGCGAATCTTTTTCTACCACTTATGGATGACAGTGGTGGGTAATTGTTTGAAACTTCAGGGTAAAAGTGGGACGAACGGGCAGAAGCACAAATCCTTTTATAAGTGTTCAAGAAAGCATTGTGGTAGTGAAGTATATTATGGTCATTTGTGTTGTGGTAGAAACACTTTCTTTCATTTGGGTGTGGACAGAAGGGCAGAAGCACGAACCACGAATACATAAACTTATGATTATTTGTGTTGTGGTAGAGGCACTTTCTTTTATTAGGGTCATTTTTTTTGTTTCTATTTGTGGCATTGGCACAATGACATGCTACAAACACCCATCATGAGCTTCGACGAGTGCGGCGACAAGCTTCGACGACCACATTGAGGCTCATAGGTGTGCTACAATGATTGCAATGATGGCACCACTACATGATTCTAATGCCCGTGCGGTGCTCTACGGCCGCGGTGATGGTGCGATGACACGCTTCTAACGCTCGCGCTGTACTTTGGCGACCGCGATGCTGCTGTAATGGAATGCCTCAACGGCCATGGTGATTCAACAATGCGACGTTCTGTTTTGAAAACCGCGACGATGCTACGACGGACCCCGACTACGTCGACGATGCCGTGACAACGTGTTTTATGGTCATGGTAGTGTTGAGACGACAGACATGACTGCTTCAATGATGTTGTGACGGCCACGGCCGGCGATGGCGGCCGAACTGCCCTGATAATGGTGCAATGGCATTTTGAAAGGCGACGGCAGCCTCAAGGATTGTGTGTGAGGGGGGTGTGGTGTGGTGTGTGCAACATTGACTTCATGAACTACCTAATACCAAATGAAACCAGCACCCATGATCAATCATACGATGTTATAGTATTTGTAAGGTCACATGTATAACTGCCTGGCAAAGCATTGCGTGTGAAGTAAGTGTAAGAAGGATCCTTTATAAAAAGGCAGTCACGGGGATGCAAGCACAAGTCACGAACTCGACCATAGGGCTAGCTTCGCGTGGGGACACACAGGCTCTTGTGTCACACAATCTCGTAGGATCGGACGGCACGAGATGCGGCTTACAAAGTCAATAAATCATCTGATAGTTTTGAAACGTTTTACTTTTTTGAGCGGTGATGGGAATAGGTGCCATTTTTGGATGATATATTGGAGCAAGGCTAGAAACGGTGCCGCTCACAGACTCGGCGCAGGCGTGCAGTAGTCCCTGCCCCGCCCACAGTATATACGGTCTGACCCCCGGGCCGGTTCCGCACACCCCGTTTCATTCCCCATCTCAGACAACCCAAATCACCACATCCAAACCCTAGCTCACGGCGATCTCTCCGTGCCCTGATCCCCGCCGCCGCCGATGTCATTGGACCTGCCGCCCATGGGGCCCTCTGAGGCCGCCAGGCCGTCAGCCTTCCCACCGAAGGAGTCGGAGCCCTCCGGCACTGAGCCACCATCGCCGCCGTGCTAAGGGCCGCCCATGAGAATAACGCATTGTGGGTCAACAACTTGCCCACGCACACAAGCGAGGAAGACGTCATGGCGGCCATCACACCATACGAGGCGCTCGACTATGTCGCCACACGCGCTGGCTCCGGCAGCTATGTGTTCATCCTTTTCCAATCTGTTGCCGAGTCCCGAGCCGCCCTCGAGGTGCTCCACGGGTCCAAGGTCAAGAGTGCATTCATCTGGGTCGAGTACACCCGGCCGGTAACTTCTCACCCCCTCCTTCTCCCCCATCAGACCCGCTCCCACCTTGGATCCCCCTCGGGATCTGGTTACTATTCACGATGTCAATTTTTTGGTAATTAGTACTTCGGTGCTTGTGTTTTGCAGTTTATTTAGGCGGTGTAGGATGAGGCCTCCAACAGCTCTGATATATGTAATTATTCGAGCGGTGACACATGGGATCAACGGAGACGGGGTGGTCTAGCAGAGGCATGCAGGTGGCTGGGGGATGGCGGCCCTCAGGGTCCACTGGAGCGTGGCAGGCGAGGCCCTTGAGTCAGGATGGCAATCGGGTCGGGTTTCACCGGGCCGACCTCTACCAAATCCATGTCCGAATAGCTAACCAGGTCAACCTACGACCCAACCCCAGGGTTTGATGGATGACCCATGCCCACACCCGATGGGTGACCCGACTCATTCGGGCACCCATCGGGTCCATGAAAACATTTCCATTTTTTAATCCGCCTATCATGCAACAAGTTCAAACAAAATCAGTGAATGACCTAGCAGGAAGAGATGGAAGTGGGTTCCTCGGCTGAGGTGGCCGCCAGGGAGAAGCCGGTGGTGCGTAGGGAGGTCCGGTTGTCCAGATTTTCTTTCTAACTGCATGTCATCTGGGTTGGGGGAAGAAGGGTCAGGTTCAGCATTTTTTCTGGATCTTCAGTAAATCTTTTTCCGGATTGGGGAACAAGGGTTGGATCATGCAACTCTTTTTTTTCTGGATCTGTAGCGAATCGTTCTGTACTACCACTTGTATATGGATGGTAGTCGTGGGTGATTGTTTTTCCAAATCTTCAGTAGATCGTTTATTTAATTGGGGAACAAGGCTCGAGTCGGGAAGCTTTTTTAACTATGATCTTTAGCAAATCGTTTTCTACCACTTATGGACTGTTTTTCGAGATCTTTAGCAATTCATTTTTCGGATTGGGGAACAAGGGTCAGTTTGGCAAGCTCTTTTTTCCCAATTCTTATGCAAATCATTTTCTACCACTTATGGATGGCAGTGGTGGGTACTTGGTTGCAACTTCAGGGACAAGGAAGGTCACGACGGACATAGAGAAACATGAATCCCTTTATCAATGTTCAAGAAAGCATTGTTAAGCGACGCTTAAGCACTCAGCAATGGAAAAATGCTTCGATATGGCCATAAGTGGTAGGCTAAGTGTTTTTCTAAATTTTGGCCAGAATTTGGCTATTTTTGAACTGCTTCTGCTTAGCTGCTTGCGCAATAATGAAAATATGTCATTTCTGTTATTATTAGGGTCTATACGGGAGTTGTTTCCTTCAGATTCTGGCCAAATCATGGAAATATGATCTGCATTTGGTTATGTATATTTGAACTAAACAACATTTTATTTGTCATTTTGCTTGTTGTGTGAACCTGGTGTGTAATAGCTGTGTTGTGAAGGTTATTTTAGATACTACTTCAACTACATGTGCCATGTTTCCTATTTTCCTGTGCATACTATTCAAAACAAACAAATTCTTGCCATGTTCGAAAAAATGCTCAAGCGCGCCTAAGCGCCCATTGCTCTATGTTGCGGCCTTCCGTTGTTTTGAATATTATCCTTTATTAGTAGGTATAGAAATACCCCTAGATTGGTTATTGTTCCTTGTTCTAGGGTGAAATTGTTATGCTGGTGTTGTATAAAGATTTATGCCCTCATGATGTTTAGTGGTGTTTGTCGATTGGCTTTTACAAGCTAGAGCTGTTAGGAACCTACCAGCTAGAGGAATTAGTCCATCTATCTCAAAGTAGGAGGCAGAGGAGGAGTTTCAAAAGGTTGGAAAGATTGAAGGTGTTGCATTCTCCCATGATCAACCATTTGCATACATCCACATTGAGAAGCTGGAAGATGCCAATTATGCCCATTGAGCCATGAATGGAACAAATTTAGTGGGCAAGGAATTGTGTGTTGATTTTCCATAGGTCCAGTGCAAGAGCGGTATGCATCTATTATTGTTGACTGAGTTTGTGAAGTGCTTATAGGCTCCAGTTTTTCAAGGGATGATGTCTTATTATTTAGTTATTTGTACTGATTTTGATAGGAACGGTCGGAAGCAGGCAACTTCAGTAGTAGATGATCATTTCCACATGGTGAAATGGGAGTTGGACATGCAAAGGTATTGCTATTTACTTCTCTTGGTTCTCGTTGTTATACTGTCCTCTTTGATCTGTGGGTTGCTTACTATCATATCATGTTCCGTTTGTTAGGGTTCTGCTAGAGAACGAATGAGAGAGGCAAAAATTCCTACCAATGTTCTCTGGGTAGGTTTACCCAATACACATAAAGTTAACAAGGAGGCACTAAGGCGGGCTATGGCAGCACATGGTGTAGTTACAAACATCAAAGTTTTTCCAGAAAGGTAGTGTGCTTTTATGGAGTTTGCAACCATTGAAGGAGCTTCTAATGCTAAGAATCTTCTAGATGAGCCTCTTTTCAATAATACAAGGATTCATGTTGTTTTCTCTATCAATGGGCTTGATAACCAAACACCGCTTGTTGGGTTCCCTAGATCAAAGATGTACAATAATACTCCACATGCCGCACGTTATTATTTTTGTGCTGGCCGATCACAGTAGTCATGGCACATCACAAGGGTATGATCCTCGACGTGGAAGATCAAGATACTTGGACTATGGTGCAATGCAAATCACTCTTGGTATCCTTCAAACACTTGAAGTTGGCTCATCTTTTTTGTCTAGACATTCTTCTCATAGTGCGCTTGATCCGAGAGATGCCAAAAGGGTGAGGCTGGATGCTGGCATCGACCCTTACCATGTAAGGGCAGGCACTGAGGCTTTTCAGCCAGGCTGGGTAGTTTTTTCTTAACCTAGATCTTTAGCGAATCATTTTCTAACACTTACGGATTGTTTTTTCTGGACCTTTACCAAATTGTTTTCCGGAATGGGGAACAAGGGTCAGGTCGGGCAGCTCTTTTTTTGCTCAGATCTTTAGCAAATCATTTTCTATCACTTATGGATGGCAGTGGTGGGTAATTGTTGGCAACTTTAGGGGCAAAGTTAGGACGAACGGGTGGAATCACGAATCCATTTATCAGTGTTCAAGAAAGTGTTGTGGTAGTGAAGTATATTATGGTCATTTGTGTTGTGGTAGAGACACTTTCCTTTATTAGGGCCGGGACGGACGGGCAGAAGCACGAACCATAGATACATAAATGTGTGATTATTTGCATTGTGGTGGAGACACTTTCTTTTATGAGGGTCATTTATATTATTTCTATTTGTGGTAGTGAAGTATATTGTGCCAATGAGATATTATATGCATTCCTTCTTTTTGAGACGTTTGTATGAGGGGAAGTTATTACTAACCAACTCCTTGAAATAAATTAAAATGTGTATATGAAGGCCATGTTTTTTGCGATTATTTTTCTCAAGGTGGCATAATTAGATGGCCCACCCACACAGCAAACCATCCCTGCCCCACTCATAAGATATACAGGATGCATACAATATCTTGTAACTATGGTATGCTCTGATTTAAGTTTGAATGATGTACTAATACAGAATAATCCATGGTTAGTCATAGTTGTTTATTTCTTGAGTGAAATTGCTCCTCTCATGAGGTTATGTTGTGTAATGAGTTGTGCACAAGTGACACAATTTGCTGTTATTCAGGCTGTGATTTGATATAAATATGAAGTGTATTTTACCTTTGATCTATTTCACTTTAAGTTAGACCATTCATAGCTATCTCATAGTTTTTGTTGCTATGACTACTTGTATGAGGATTGTATTCATCTATTTCATTACGAAAACAGAATCTTGCTTATGGCATTTGTTCTTTGATTGGTTTTTACATGATAGAGCTATTAGGAACCCTTGTGTTGGGGAATTAGTTCATCTATTTCGAAGCAGGAGGCAGACGAAGAGTTTCAAAGGATTGTAAAGATTGAATTGTGTTGAATTCTCCATTGATCAAACTTTTGCATACATCCACTCTGATTAGCTGGAAGATGACATTTCCACCTATAAACTCGTGAACGGGACATATTTTATATTCCTTTTCGCCGTAAAGTTTGGAGGGATACAAGGTCAAATCCATATGGGTTAATGAAACATGATTAATAAAACATTAACATAAACAACACTGTGCCCGTTTGTATGATGTATAGAAATGTTGTAACCACACTTACATAAAGTTATGATTATTTCTGTTTCTGTAGGGCACTCTGTTTCATTAGGGTCATTTACATTATACTATTTTTTGTAGAGAAGTATATTATGTCAATGAGATATTGTATGCATTCCTTCCTTTTGAGACGTATTTATGTCAGAAAGTAATTACTAACTAACTCCATGAAATGAATTAAAAGGTGTCTATGCAGTTCATGTTTTGCGAGTATTTTCCCAAGCGAAGGATAATCGGGTTCGATCCGACTACGCTCATCCCTCTGCCCCCAGCCCACCCCTCCTGGTAATACGTACGAGTGGGACCCCATAGGGAACATGTGGATAAGAATATGTCACGGGTAGAGGATATGGTTGCGAGAGGTTGTGGTGGGCGGGTCCCAAAGTCATGTCCCCCAAGAAATAAGATAACGACTAACTACGTATGTTTCTATTTCTTTGTGTTTATTCTGATAGATAGATTGAGGTGATGCAATCTTGGATTATGAATGAGCTATTTGCCTTGGTTATTAAGGCGTAATGAAAATTTTGAACTATGTGCTGGGTACTTGCTTGTTTTGAGAAGGTCATAATAAACAATTCTTGGTCATGGGATAGTTTTTTAGTGTTTCGGTGATGGGAATAGGTGTCCAGATGATGTTGGAGCGGGGATAGAAAATGTGCCGCCCATGGACTCAGCACAGCCCCGCCCTCAGTATATACAGTCCGGCGTGCGGGCTAGTTTCCTCACCCTGTTCCATTACCCGTGACAGACAGCCTAAATCCCACATCCTAACCCTAGATCCTATTGATCTCTCCCTACCCTGATCCCCTCTGCCACGGATGTTGTTAGAGCCACCGCCTGCGGAGCCCTCCATGGCCGTGGATGCCACCAGGCCATCAGCCTCACCTTCTAAGGAATCGAAGCCCGCCGGCGTTAGGGGTGCAACCGCCGTCACCGCCATGCAAGTTGCCGCACGAGAAGAAGGCAATGTGGGTCGGCAACCTACCTGCGCATGCGGGTGAGGACGACGTTGTGGCGTCCTTCATCCTACACAAGGCACTCGGCTATGTCATCATGCGCGTCGAGTACCGCAGCTACGCCTTCATCATTTTCTGCTCCATTAGTTGCCGACTGTTGGACCTCCCTCGAGGCCCTCCGTGGGTCCAAGGTCAAGGGCGCCTTCATCCTGATTGAGTTCGCCCGGCTGGTAACATCTCAACCGCCCTCTCCCCCACTCTTATCCGCTCCCACCTTGGATCCCCCCCCCCCGGGATCTGGCAGCAATTTGTGATGTAACTTTTTAATAATTAGGACTTCAGTGTTTGTCATTCGTGGTTTATTTAGGCGGTGTGGGCTGAGGCCTCCAGCAGCTCTGATATATGTTGTTATTTGAGTGGAGGCACAATGGATCAGCGGCGACGGGGTGGTCTGGTGTAGGCTCGCAGGTGGCTAGAGGCATCAGCGCTCAAGGTCCAGGGAAGCGCGGCGCATGGGGCCCTTGATATGGTGGATGGGCACATGTGAGCCGATAGCGACGGGAAACCTTGACACCGGTGAATGGCCTAGCAGGAAGCGGTAGCTGTGGGTTCCTGGGCACCGGAGGCGGTAGCCGCGAGGTGGTTTGTGTGGAGGGAGACGTCAGTAGCGCGAGGGAAGGCCAGGTCGTCCGGATTTTCTTTATAACTGCGGGTCATCTGGATTGGGTGTAGAAGGGTCGGGTTGGGCAAAAAAAATTCTGAATCAAATAGTTTTCTAGATTGGGGAACAAGGGTAGGGTCTGGTAGTGGTGCATAATTGTTTTTTCGGATCTTTAGCAAATTGTTTTCTGGATTAGCGACCAATGAGCTGGTCGGTCAGCTCTTTTTCGGATCTTTAGCAAATCATTTTCTACCACTTATGGATGAGCGTGGTGGGTTATTGTTTTTCTGGATCTTAAGGAAATCGTATTCCGGATTGGGGAACAAGGGTTTGGTCGGGCATCTCTTTTTTTGGATATTCAGCGAATCATTTTCTACCACTTATGGATGGCGGTGGTGGGTGTTTGTTATTTCCCGATCTTTAGCGAGTCGTTTTCCGAACTGGGGAACGAGGGTCGGGTCAGGAAATTTTTTCTGGATCATTCGCGAATCGTTTTCTACCACTTATGGATGGCAGTGGTGAGTAATTGCTTTTTCTGAATCTTTAGCAAAATTTTCCTTGATTGGGGAAGAAGGGTCAAGTCGAGCAGCTCACTTTTTTGGATCTTTATCGAATCATTTTCAACCACTTATGGATGGCAATGGTGGGTAATTGTTTGAAACTTTAGGGGCACAGTTAGGACGAACATGCAAAAGCACGAATCAGTTTATCATTATTAAAGAAAGCGTTGTGGTAGTGAAGTATATTATGGTTATTTGTGTTGTGGTATAAACACTTTCTTTTATTAGGGTCAGGACGGGCGGGCAGAAGCACGAACCACAGATACATAAACTTGTGATTATTTGTGTTGTGGTAGAGGCACTTTCTTTTACTAGGGTCATTTTCATTATTTCTATTTGTGGCGTTGGCACAATGACATGCTACAAACACCCATCATGAGCTTCGACGAGTGTGATGGCATGCTTCGACGACCGCATTGATGCTTTCAGGTGTGCTTTGACAGCTGCAACGATGGCACCACGGCACAATTCTATCACTCGTGCTGTGCTCTATTGGTCGCGGCGATGGTGCGATGACACACTTCTAACGTCCATGCTGTACTTCGGCAACCGCGATGATGCTGCGAGGGCATACTTCAACGGCCATGGCGATTCAACGATGCGATGTTGTGTTTTGACAACCGCGAGGATGCTACGACCGAGGCCCGATTGCATCGATGATGCCGTGACAACATGTGTCAAGGTCATGGCTGTGTTGAGACGACGGGCATGACTATGTCAATGATGTTGCGACGGCCATGGCGATGGCGGCCCGACCGCGCTGATGATGGTGCAATGGCATGTTTAAAGGCGGCGGCAGCAAGGATTCCATGTGAGGGGGGTGTGGCGTGGTGTGCGCAACATTGACTTCATCTACTTCCTAATACCTAATGAAACTAGCACCCTTGATCAATCATACGATGTTCTAGTACTTGTATGATCACATGTATAATTACCAGTCAAAGCATTGCGTGTGAAGTAAGTGTAAGAAGGATCCTTTAGAAAAAGGCAGTCACGAGATGCAAGCTCAAATCACAAACTTGACTATATATGGGCTAGCTTCGCATGGGGACACAAAGGCTCTCGTGTCACACAACCACGTAGGATCGGACGGCACCGGATGTGGTTTACAAAGTAAATAAATCATCCGACAGTTTTGAGACGTTTTCCATTTTTTTGAGCAGTGATGGGAATAGGTGTCATGTCTGGATGATATATAGGAGCAGGGATAGAAATGGTGCCACTGACGGACTCGGCGCAGGCATGCAACCATCCCTACCCTGCCCACAGTATATACGGTTTGACCCGCGGGCTGGTTCCCCACACCCCGTTCCGTTCCCCATCTCAGACAGCCCAAATCCCCACATACAAACCCTAGCCCTCGGCAATCTCTCCCTTCCCTGATCCCAACTGCCGCTGATGTAATTGGACCCGCCGCTCGCGGGGCCCTCCGGCACTGGGCACCGCCGCCGCCGTGCTAGGGGCCACACACGAGAAGAACGTGTTGTGGGTCGACAACATGCCCGTGCACGGAAGCGAGGAAGACGTAATGGCGGCCTTCGCCCCGCACGAGGCGCTCGACTGCGTCATCGCATGCGTCGGCTCCTGCAACTACGTGTTCGTCCTTTTCCGCTCTATCACTGAGTCCTGGGACGCCCTCGAGGCACTCCGTGGGTCTAAGGTCAAGAGCGCGTTCATCTGGGTCGAGTACACTTGGCTGGTAACTTCTCACCCCCTCCTTCTCCCCCTCGGATCCGCTCCCACCTTGGACCCCCCCCCCCCCCCGGGATCTAGCTACAGTTCATGATGTCAATTTTTCGGTAATTAGGACTTCGATGCTTCAGATTTGCAGTTTATTTAGGCGGTGTGCAATCAGGCCTCTAGTAGCTCTGATATACGTAATTATTTGAGCGGCGGCGCATAGGATCAGCATTGACGGGGTGGTCTAGCAGAGGCATACAGTTGGCTGGGGGATAGCGGCACTCCGAGTCCATGGGAGGGCGGCGGGCGAGGCCCTTGAGTCAAGCTGGCAACTGGGTTAGGCTTCATTGGGCCGACCTCTGACAAATCCATGCCCGAATAGCTAGTCGGCTCAACCCACAACCCAACCCCTGGGTTTGACAGACGACCCATACCCACACCCGATGGGTGACCCGACCAGTTCGAGCAACCATCAGGTCCATAAAAACATTTCCATTTTTTAACCCAATAGCATGCAACAAGTTCAAACAAAACCGGTGAATGACCTAGCACGAAGCGGTGGCAGTGGATTCCTCGGCGGAGGTGGCCGCCAGGGAGACGCCGGCGGTGCGCAGGGAGGTTGGGTTGTCCATGTTTTCTTTCTAACCGTGGGTCATCTAGATTAGGGAAAGAAGGATCGGGTTTGGCATTTTTCCGGATCTTCAGCAAATCATTTTCCAGATTGGGGAACAAGGGTCGGATCGTGCAACTCCTTTTTCTGGACCTTTAGCGAATCATTCTCTACTACCACTTACGGATGGCAGTGGTGATAATTCTTTATCGGATCTTTGGGAGATCGGTTTTTGGATTGGGGAAAAAGGGTTGGGTCGGGAAGCTTTTTTTAGACCTTGATCTTTAGCTAATCATTTTCTACCACTTATGGATTGTTTTGTCCGGATCTTTAGGAAATTATTTTCTAGATTAGGGAACATGAGTTAGTTCCGGCAGCTCTTTTTTCCCGGATCTTTAGAAAATCATTTCCTACCACTTATGGATGGCAGTGGTGGGTAATTGATTGCAACTTCAGGGGCAAGGAAGGTCCTGACAGACATGCAGAAACACCAATCCCTTTATCAATGTTCAAGTAAGTATTGCTAAGCGACGCTGAAGCGCTGAGCAATGGAAAAATGCCTCACTTTGGCCCTAAGTGGTAGATTAAGCGTATTTTAAAATTTTGGCCAGAATTTGGCTATTTTTGAACTGCTTCTGCTTTCCTACTTGTGTAATAATGGAAGTATGTCATTTATGTTATTTGTAGGGTCTGTACGGGAGTTGTTTCCTTCAGAACTAGAAAGATGATCTGCATTTGGCTATGTCTATTTGAACTGAACTACATTTTAGTTGTCGTTTTCTTGTTGTGTGAATCTGATGTGTATTTATTATGTTATGAAGGTCATTTTAGATGCTACTTCAACTAACAGTGTGCAATGTTTCCTATTTCCTATGCATACTATTCAAAACAGTCAAGTTCTGGCCAACTTTGAAAAAATGTTCAAGCGCGCTTAAGCGCTCATTGCTCTATGTTGTGGCCTTCCGCTATTTTGAACATTATCCTTTATTAGTAGGTATTGAAATACTCCTAGATTGGTGATTGTTCCTTGTTCTAGGGTGAAATTGTTATGATGGTGTTGTATAAAGATTTATGCCCTCATGATGTTTAGTGGTGTTTGTTGATTGGTTTTTACTAGCTATAGCTGTTAGGAACCTATGGATTGGAGGAATTAGTCCGTCTATCTCAAAGTAGGAGGTAGAGGTGGAGTTTCAAAAGTTTGGAAAGATTCAAGGTGTTGCATTCTCCCATGATCAAACTTCTGCATACACCGACTTTGAGAAGCTGGAAGTTGCCATTTTTTATCATAGAGCCCTTAATGGGACAGATTTAGGGGGCAAGGAATTATGTGTTTATTTCTGGAGGTCCAGAGGAAGAGCGGTATGCATCTATTATTGTTGAGTGGGTCTGTGAAGTGTTTCTAAGCTGCAATTTTTCAAGGGATGTTGCCTTATTACTTAGTCATTGGTACTGATTTTGAGAGGAATAGTGGGAAGGAGGCAACTTCAACGGTAGAGGATCATTGCCACCAGGTGAAATGGGAGTTGGACATGCAAAGGTACTACTATTTACTTCTCTTGGTTCTTGTTGTTGTATTTGTTGGGGAACGTAGTAATTTCAAAAAATTTCCTACGCACACGCAAGATCATGGTGATGCATAGCAACGAGAGGAGAGTATGATCTACGTACCCTTGTAGATCGCAACGGAAGCGTTGAGACAACGTAGAGGAAGTAGTCGTACGTCTTCTTCCCGATCCGACCGATCCAAGCACCGTTACTCCGGCACCTCCGAGTTCTTAGCACACGTACAGCTCGATGACGATCCCCGGGCTCCGATCCAGCAAATCTTCGGGGAGGAGTTCCGTCAGCATGACGGCGTGGTGACGATCTTGATGTTCTACCGTCGCAGGGCTTCGCCTAAGCACTGCAACAATATGACCGAGGTGGAATATCGTGGAGGGGGGCACTGCACACGGCTAAGGAACGATCACGAGGATCAACTTGTGTGTTTAGAGGTGCCCCCCTGCCCCCGTATATAAAGGATCCAAGGGGGAGGGGGCGGCCGGCCAGGAGGAGGGCGCAGGAGGAGTCCTACTCCTACCGGGAGTAGGACTCCCCCCCAATCCTATTCGAACTAGGATTCCCAAGGGGAAAAGAGGGAGAGGGGTGGCCGGCCACCTCTCCTAGTCCTAATAGGACTAGGGGAGGGGGGAGGTGCGCAGCCCTTGTGGGCAGCCCTTTCACCTTTCCACTAAGGCCCAATAAGGCCCATATGACTCCCGGGGGGTTCCGGTAACCTCCCGGTAGTCCGGTAAAATCCTGATTTCACCTGGAACACTTCCGATGTCCAAACATAGGCTTCCAATATATCAATCTTTATGTCTCGACCATTTCGAGACTCCTCGTCATGTCCGTGATCACATCCGGGACTCCGAACAACCTTCGGTACATCAAAATGCATAAACTCATAATAACTGTCATCATAACGTTAAGCGTGCGGACCCTACGGTTCGAGAACAATGTAGACATGACCGAGACACGTCTCCGGTCAATAACCAATAGCGGGACCTGGATGCCCATATTGGCTCCTACATATTCTACGAAGATCTTTATCGGTCAGACCGCATAACAACATACGTTGTTCCCTTTGTCACTGGTATGTTACTTGCCCGAGATTTGATCGTCGGTATCCAATACCTAGTTCAATCTCGTTACCGGCAAGTCTCTTTACTCGTTCTGTAATACATCATCGCACAACTAACTTATTAGTTGTAATGCTTGCAAGGCTTATGTGATGTGCATTACAGAGAGGGCCCAGAGATACCTCTCCGACAATCGGAGTGACAAAACCTAATCTCGAAATACGCCAACCCAACATGTACCTTTGGAGAGACCTGTAGTACTCCTTTATAATCACCCAGTTACGTTGTGACGTTTGGTAGCACCCAAAGTGTTCCTCCGATAAATGGGAGTTGCATAATCTCATAGTTATAGGAACATGTATAAGTCATGAAGAAAGCAATAGCAACATACTAAGTGATCGGGTGCTAAGCTAATGGAATGGGTCATGTCAATCAGATCATTCACTTAATGATGTGATCCCGTTAATCAAATAACAACTCCTTGTTTATGGTTAGGAAACATAACCATCTTTGATTAACGAGCTAGTCAAGTAGAGGCATACTACTGACACTCTGTTTGTCTATGTTTCACACATGTATTATGTTTCCGGTTAATACAATTCTAGCATGAATAATAAACATTTATCATTATATAAGGAAATAAATAATAACTTTATTATTGCCTCTAGGGCATATTTCCTTCAGTATTGTCCTCTTTTATCAGCGGGTTACTTATTGTCATTTCATGTTCTGTTTGTCAGGGTTCTGTTGGAGTATGAATGAGAGAGGCAAAAAATCCTACCAATGTTTTGTGGGTGGATTTACCCAATACCCATAAAGGTAATGAGGAGGCACTAAGGCAGGCTATGGTAGCACATTGTGTGGTTACAAACATCAAAGTTTTTCCAGAAAGGCGGTATGCTTTTGTGGAGTTTGCAACAATTGAAGGATCTTCTAATGCTAAGAACCTTCTTGATGGGCATCTTATCAATAATACAAAGATTCATGTTCTTTCCCCCAGCAGTGGGCTTGATAACCTAACAACGCTTGTTGGGATCCCTAGATCAGAGATGTACAATGATAGTCCACATGAGGCACATGATTATTTTAGTGCTTTTCGCAGTAGTGATGGCACATCACGAGGTTATGATCCTCGACATGGAAGAGGAAGATACTTGGACTATGGTGCAATGCAAATCACTGTTGGTATCCTACCAGCACCTGAAGTTGGCTCATATTTGTTGTCTAGACATTCTGCTCATAATGCGCTTGATCCAAGAGAAGCCAAAAGGGTGAGGCTGGTTGCTGGCATCGACCCTTACCATGTAAGGGCAGGCATTGAGGGTCTACATCCAGGTCGGGAAGCTTATTTTTAACCTTGATATTTAGCGAATCATTTTCTACCACCTATAGATTGTTTTTCCCGGACCTACAGCAAATTATTTCCGGGATTGGAGAACAAGGGTCAGGTCGGGCAGCTCTTTTTTTCATCAGATCTTTAGTGAATCGTTTTCTTCCACTTATGGATGGGAGTGGTGGGTAATTGTTTGCAACTTCAGGGGCAAAGTCAGGATGAATGGGCAGAAGCACGAGTCCATTTATCAGTGTTGAAGTAAGTGTTGTGGTAGTGAAGTATATTGTGGTCATTTGTGTTGTGGTAGAGATACTTTCTTTTATTAGGGTCGGGACGGAAGGGCAGAAGCACGAACCACATATACATAAACTTATGATTATTTGCGTTGTGTTAGAGACACTTTCTTTTATTAGGGTCATTTACATTATTTTTATTTGTGGTAGTGAAGTATATTATGCCAATGAGATAATGTATGCATTCCTTCTTTTGAGACGTTTTTAAGAGAGAAAGTTATTACTAACCAACTCCTTGAAATAAATTTGAAGGTGTATATGAAGGCCATGTTTTGGGGATTATTTTTCTCAAGGTGGCATAATCAGATGGCCCACCCACATGCAAAGCCATCCCTGCCCCTCTCACAACATATACGGGATGCATACAATATCTAGTAACTATGGTAGGCTCTGATTTAAGTTTGAATGATGTACTAACACACAATAAACCTTGGTTAGTCATAGTTGTTTATTTCTTGAGTGAAATAGCTCCATTCATGTGCTAAAGTTCTTTAATGAATGGTGCACAAGTGACACAATTTGCAGTTATTCAGGTTGTGATTTGATATAAATATGAAGTGTATTTTATCTTTGATCTATTTCACTTTAATTTAGACCATTCATAGCTATCTCGTTGTTTTGTTGCTAGGACTACTTGTATGAGGATTTTATTCATCTATTTCATTATAGAAATAGTATGTCTTCTTATGGCATTTGTTCTTTGATTGGATTCTACATGATAGATCTATTAGGAACCTATGTGTTGGGGGATTTAGTTCATCTATTTCAGAGCAGGAGGCAGATGAAGAGTTTCATAGGATTGGAAAGATTGAAGCTGTTCAATTCTCCATTTATCAAACTTTTGCATACATCGACTCTGAGTAGCTGGAAGATGCCATTTCTACCTATAATGTCGTGAATGGGACATATTTTATATTCCTCTTTGGCATATAGTTTGGAGGGATATGGGTCAAATCCATATGGGTTAATGAAACATGATTGATAAAACATTAACACAAAAAATTAACATAGACTTGTATGATAAAAAATTAACATAAAGAACAATGTGCCTGCTTGTATGATGTAACCACACTTACATAGACTTATGACTATTTGTGTTTCTATAGAGACACTCTCTTTCATTAGGGTCATTTACTTTATTCTATTTTTGGTAGTGAAGTGTATTATGCCAATGAGATATTGTATGCATTCCTTCTTTTTTAGATGTATTTAAGGTGGAAAGTAATTACTAACTAACTCCATGAAATAAATTAAAAGGTGTCTATGAAGTTCATATTTTTGTGAGTATTTTTTCCAAGCGAAGGATAATCGGGTTCGAGCCGACTATGCTCGTCCATCTGCCCCCACACCACTCCCCCCCCCCCGGTAATACGTAAGAGTGCGGCCCCATAGGGAACATGTGTGCAAGAATATGTGATACGTCTCCAACGTATCTATAATTTTTGATTGCTCCATGCTATGTTATCTACTGTTTTGGGCAATATTGGGCTTTATTATCCACTTTTATATTATTTTTGGGAGTAACCTATTAACCGGAGGCCTAGCCCAGAATTGCCGTTTTTACCTATTTCAGTGTTTCGAAGAAAAGGAATATCAAACAGAGTCGAAACGGAACAAAATCAACTAGAGAAGTTATTTTTGGAAGGAAAGCTACCGGAAAAGCTTGGAGTGCATGTCAGGAGAGAAGGGAGGTGCCCAAGAGGGTGGGGGGCGCCCACCCCCCTAGGGCGCGCCCCCCTGCCTTGTGGCCCCCCCTTCGGTCCACCGACGTGCTTCTTTCACCCGTATATACCTACGTATCCTAAAACTTCCAAAACAGACAATAGATCGGGAGTTCCGCCATCAGAAGCCTCCGTAGCCACTGAAAGCCAATCTAGACCCATTCCGGCACCTTGCCGGAGGGGGCAATCCCTCTCCGGTGGCCATCTTCATCGTCTCAGTGCTCTCCATGAAGAGGAGGGACTAGTTCTCCCTCGGGGCTGAGGGTATGTACCAGTAGCTATGTGTTTGATCTCTCTCTCTCTCGTGTTCTTGAGGTGATATGATCTTGATGTATCGCAAGCTTTTCTATTATATTCGGATCCTATGATGTTTCTTCCCCCCCCCCCCTCTACTCTCTTGTAATGAATTGAGTTTCCCCTTTGAAGTTATCTTATCAGATTGAGTCTTTAAAGATTTGAGAACACTTGATGTATGTCTTGCCGTGGATATCTGTGGTGACAATGGGATATCACGTGATTCACTTGATGTATGTTTTGGTGATCAACTGGCGGGTTTCGCCCATGAACCTATGCATAGGGGTTGGCACACGTTTTCATCGTGATTCTCTGGTAGAAACTTTGGGGCACTCTTTGAGGTCCTTTGTGTTGGTTGAATAGATGAATCTGAGATTGTTTGATGCATATCGTATAATCATACCCACCGATACTTGAGGTGACATTGGAGTATCTAGGTGACATTCGGGTTTTGGCTGATTTGTGTCTTAAGGTGTTATTCTAGTACGAACTCTAGGGCTGTTTGTGACACTTATAGGAATATCCCAACGGATTGATTGGAAAGAATAACTTTGAGGTGGTTTCGTACCATACCATAATATCTTCGTTCGTTCTCCGCTATTAGTGACTTTGGGGTGACTCTTTGTTGCATGTTGAGGGATAGTTATGTGATCCAATTATGTTAGTATTGTTGAGGGGACTTGCACTAGTGAAAGTATGAACCCTAGGCCTTATTTCAACGCATTGCAATACCGTTTACGCTCACGTTTATCATTAGTTACCTTGCTGTTTTTTTATTTTCAGATTACAAATACCTTATCTACTATCCATATACCACTTGCATCGCCATCTCTTCGCCGAACTAGTGCACCTATACAATTTACCATTGTATTGGGTGTGTTGGGGACACAAGAGACTCTTTGTTATTTGGTTGCAGGGTTGCTTGAGAGAGACCATCTTCATCCGACGCCTCCTACGGATTGATAAACCTTAGGTCATCCACTTGAGGGAAATTTGCTACTGTCCTACAAACCTCTGCATTTGGAGGCCCAACAATGTCTACAAGAAGAAGGTTGTGTAGTAGACATCAATATGTCACGGGGAGAGGATATGGTTGCGAGAGGTTGCGGTGGGTGGGCCCCATAGTCATGTCTCCCGAGAAATAAGATAACGATTAACTATGTATGTTTCTATTTCTTTGTGTTTATTTTGGTAGATAGATTGAGGTGATGCATTCATGGATTATGAATGAGATATTTGCCCTTGGTTATTAAGGCGTAATGAAAACTTTGAACTATGTGTTGGGTAAACTTGCTTTTTGAGAAGTTCATACTTGACAATTCGTGGTGATGGGATAGTTTTTTTAGTGTTCTGATGATGGGAATAGGTGTGTGGATGATGTTGGAGCGGGGATAGAAAAGAAGCAACCCACGGACTCAGCACAGCCTTGCCCGTAGTATATACAGTCTGGCGTGTGGGTAAGTTTCCTCACCTTGTTCTATTCCCCGAGACAGACAGCCTAGATCCCCACATACTAACCCTAGCTCCCACTGATCTCTCCCTACCCTGTTCCCCTCTGCCACGGATGTCATCGGAGCCACCGCCTGCGGAGCCCTCCGTGGTCGTGGAGGCCACCAAGCCATCGGCCTCACCGTCGAAGGAATCAAAGCGCGCCGGCACTTGGGGTGTAGCCTCCGTCGCCACCATGCAAGTTGCCACCGACGAGAAGAACCTGCTATGGGTCAGCAACCTGCCTGCACACACGGGCGAGGACGACTTCGTGGCGTCCTTCGCCCCGCACAAGGCACTCGAGTGCGTCATCTTGCATGTCGCGTACCATGGCTACGCGTTCATCATTTTCCACTGCATCACCGAGCGTCGGACCACCCTCGAGGGGCTCCGCGGGTCCAAGGTCAAGGACGCCTTCATCTTGATTTTGTTCGCCCGGCTGGTAATATCTCAACCACCCTCTCCCCCCACTCATATCCGCTCCCGCCTTGGATCCCCCTAGGATCTGGTTGCAGTTTGTGATGTAAATTTTTCAATAATTTGGACTTTGGTGTATGTTATTTGCGGTTTATTTAGGCGGTGTGGGCTAAGGCCTCCAACAGCTCTGATATATGTAGTTATTCGAGTGGAGGAACAATGGATCAGCGGCGACGTTTTGGTTTGGTGGAGGCTTGCAGGTGGCTGGAGGCAGCAGCACTCAGGGTCCAGGGAAGCGTGGCACATGTGAGCCGATAGCGACGAGAGACCTTGACACTGGTGAATGGTCTAGCAGGATGCGGTGGCAGTGGGTTCCTTGGCATCGGAGGCGGTAGCCGCGGGGGCATTTGTGTGGTGGGAGACGTCGGCGGCGCGTGGGGAGGCCAGGCCATCCGGATTTTCTTTATAACTGCGGGTCATCTGGACTGGGTGAAGATGGGTCAGGTTGGGCAATTATTTTTCCGAATCAAATAGTTTTCCAGATTGGGGAACAAGGGTCAAGTCTGGCAGCTCTTTTTGTTTCAGATCTTTAGCGAAACATTTTCTATGAATTATGGATGGCAGTGATGCGTAATATATTTTCAGATCTTTAGCAAATTGTTTTCTGGATTAGTGACCAATGAGCAGGTCGGTTAGTGGTTTTCGAATCTTTAGCGGATCATTTTCTACCACTTATGGATGGCAGTGGTGGTTTATTGTTTTTTCGGATCTTTAGGAAATCGTACTCTGGATTGGGGAACATGGGTTTGGTAAGGTAGCTCTTTTTTGGATATTCAGCAGATCATTTTCTACCACTTATGGATGGCAGTGGTGGGTGTTTGTTATTACCAGATCTTTAGCGAGTCGTTTTCTGGATTGGGGAACGAGGGTCGGGTCGGGCAGTTTTTTCCGGATCTTAAGCAACACATTTTCTACCACTTATGGATAGCAGTGGTGAGTAATTGTTTTTCCTGAATCTTTAGCAAAACTTTTCCCTGATTGGGGAAGAAGGGTCGGGTCAGGAAGCTCTCTTTTTTGTATGTTTATTGAATCATTTTCTACAACTTACGGATGGTAGTGGTGGGTAATTGTTTGAAACTTTAGGGGCAAAGTCGGGACGAACGGGGAGAAGCACGAATCCGTTTATCAATGTTCAAGAAAACGTTGTGGTAGTGAAGTATATTGTGGTAATTTGAGTTGTGGTAGAGACACTTTCTTTTATTAGGGTCAGGACAGACGTGCAGAAGCACGAACCACAGATCCATAAACTTATGATTATTTGTGTTGTGGTAGAGGCACTTTCTATTATTAGGTTCATTTCAATTATTTCTATTTGTGGTGCTGGCACAATGACATGCGAATAACTCCCATCACGAGCTTCGACGAGTGCGGCGGCATGCTTCGACGACCGAGTTGATGCTTTCAGGTGTGCTGCGACGGCTGCAACGATGGCACCACGACACACTTCTAACGCCTGTGCGGTGCTCTGACGGTTGTGGCGATGGTGTGGCGACATGCTTCTAATGCCTGTGCGGTGCTTTGGCGACCGCGATGCTGCTACGACGGCATGGCTCAACGTTCATGGTGACGCTATGATGTGACGTTGTCTTACGGAGGCCTGATTGCTTCGAAGATGCCGCGACAACGTGTTTCATGGTCATGGTAGCATTGAGACAACTTGCATGAATATTTCGAATGTTGCAACGGCCACGACGATGGCGGCCTGACTGCTCTCGTGATGACGGAATGGCATGTTTAAAGGCGGCGGCGTCAAGGATTACATGTGAGGGGGTGTGGTGTGGTGTGCACACCTTCGATCCCCCGGGGATCTGGCTGCAGTTTGCGATGTCAGTTTTTCAGTAATTAGGACTTCGGTGCTTTAGATTTGTAGTTTATTTAGGCGGTGTGCGATGAAGCCTCCAGTATCTCTGATATATGTAGTTATTTGAGCAGCGGCGCATAGGATCAGCAGTGACGGGGTGGTCTAGCAGAGGCATACAGTTGGTTGGGGGATAGCGGCGCTCCGGGTCCATGGGAGGGCACCGGCGAGGCCCTTGAGTTAGGCTGGCAACCGGGACAGACTTCATTGGGCCGACCTCTAACAAATCCATGCCCGAATAGCTAGTCGGGTCAACCCACAACCCAACCCCTGGGTTTGACAGACGACCCATACCCACACCCGATGGGTGACCCGACCCATTCGGGCAACCATCAGGTCCATAAAAACATTTCCATTTTTAACCAAATAGCATGCAACAAGTTCAAACAAAAATGGTGAATGACCTAGCACGAAGCGGTGGTAGTGGGTTCCTTGGTGGAGGTAGCCGCCAGGCAGACGCCCGCGGTGCGCAGGGAGGTTGGGTTGTCCATGTTTTCTTTCTAACCGTGGGTTATCTATATTAAGGAAGGAAGGATCGGGTTTGGCATTTTTTCCGGATCTTCAGCAAATCATTTTCCGGATTGGGGAACAAGGGTCGGATCGTGCAACACCTTTTTCTGGAACTTAAGCAAATCGTTCTCTACTACCACTTACGGATGGCACTGGTGGGTAATTGTTTATCCGGATCTTCGGCAGATCTTTTTTGGATTAGGGAAAAAGGGTCGGGTCGAGAAGCTTTTTTTAGACCTTGATCTTTAGCTAATCATGTTCTACCACTTATGGATTGTTTTTCCGGATCTTTAGCAAATCATTTTCCGGATTGGGGAACAAGAGTCAGTTCGGGCAGCTCTTTTTTCCCGGATCTTTAGCAAATCATTTCCTACCACTTATGGATGGCAGTGGTGAGTAATTGATTACAACTTCAGGGGCAAGGAAGGTCCGGACGGACATACAGAAACATGAATTCCTTTATCAATGTTCAAGTAAGCATTGTTAAGCGACGCTTAAGCGCTGAGCAATGGAAAATGCCTCACTTTGGCCCTAAGAGGTAGATTAAGAGTATTTGAAAATTTTGGCCAGAATTTGGCTATTTTTGAACTACTTCTGCTTTGCTGCTTGTGCAATAATGGCGGTATGGCATTTATGTTATTATTAGGGTCTGTACGGGAGTTGTTTCCTTCAGAATTAGAAAGATGATCTGCATTTGGCTATGTCTATTTGAACTGAACTACATTTGTAGCGACCCGACCTCAGATGGCCAAGTCTCTGTGCTTCAATGTCATCCCTAGATCGGTAATGCTGACACACACAGTACTCGAGGATTTATAGCAGAGTAGCAATCACACACTTATTACATCGAATGTCTCCAAAGAGACCTTATTACAATAATATGGCTTAAGGCCATCTAATGTGATAACAACGAAAGGCTTGGAAGATAAAGTGAGTCCACCAACTCCAATGGCATAGCTGAGCTACACGGCAACGACCTAACGAACCTTACTATTCGTCTGAGAAGTCTGCAACATAATACGTTGCAGCCCGAGAACGGGTCAGCACATGGAATATGCTGGCAAAGTAACACAGTAGAGCAAGGACAGAATAATGCTATCACTACATGCATATTTGGCTAGTGGAAAGCTCTACGGTTATAGTTTTGCGAAAAGCCAATTTTTTCCTACAACAAAGGAATAGATTTCATTTAACTATCATGGTAGTTGAACAACATTGAGGAGGTTCCTCCAACTCAATCCCAATTAAAGTAATTATCAACCCAACAATATTAAGTTAAAAAGTGATGAGATACTTAAGATACTCCAAGTACTAGATACTCAAGATGTCCATAACCGGGGACACGGCTAACCATGATTAGATTGTACACTCTGCAGAGGTTTGTGCACTTTTCCCCACAAGACTCGATCGCCTCCGTTGGATTTCTCGCACTGCATGGTGTTTGAGAAACGGATGGCCGAGACACAGTCTTTCAGAAACGTTAACTCTCTACTCCGGGTAGACCATACCAAACCTACAAAACCAACTACCTGCTGATCTACCTCTTCAAGAGCTTCACGTAACTTACTCAGCTATGCTAGAGCCCATAATAGCTTGTGGCTGCACACGGAAGTTTCTAGCATGAATCATCTCAGTTCCCTTTGATCCTGGGTGGCGGTCCATAGGAAGATCACACGGGTACCCCGGGATTTCCAAAAAAACAGACAACACTGTGTTCCCCAGGTGCCTCAATCCACCTAGATGTTTATTTAAGTTGCCACCTTAAGTTGAACCATTAATTAACAATCACACATCTGTCATGGATTTCACTCAAACCCAAACCACATCTACGAGCATAGCATAGCATAGTAATATAAGCAACGCGTAGAAGTAACTCCCAAGGGTTTGACAGTAACAAAGCAATAGGTTCTACCTTAATAACTACTTCCCAACCCACAAGTTAATGACATCCTAATCATGCAATGTTTGAGTATTGGAACTAATGCATAAAAACTGGGTATGTAAGAGTATGATCAATGTGTTACTTGCCTTGCTGACGATCCGCAAATCCTAGAGACTCATAGTAGCACGCCTCGCACTCCGGGTGTTCTATCGCAAACAAACAATAACATACATAAGCAACAAGAAAAGATGCACAAGCAAAACTCAAATAAAAGAGGTTGACCAGAAAGTTCAACTTAAGAACTCCGGTTAGCAAAAAGAATCAAATCAAACGGCGAAAGAAACAAGATCCATTTACTAATCTGGACCTAGGTCAAATTTTACAGTAGCAAAAACTTGTGTGAGTTGGATAAACAGAAAGAGGGTCTCGAGACGAAGATCTAGGCACTTGAATCGCCTGATTCCGACTAACAAGCGAAAAGATAAACAGAAACTAAGATCGTATTAGAAATCGCGATCGAAAATAATCGCGGATAAATCCGATAAAAAGAAAACTGATGAACAGACTAACGAATGAACGTTTGTTAACTGTAACTAACGGGCGAAAACCGTTCGTTAAAACGAACGTACGGACGAACGTCCGCTAAATAGAAGAACCGAGAAAAACCGGCGAACCGATCTAAAAAAACGAACTAGGGTTTCTAAAAAAACCAAACGGTTTTTTAAAAAAACCGGCAACTCGGGATCCGGCGCGGTACCTCCGGGGAGGGGCTCCGGTGAGGCGGGGTTTGGGCGGCGGGGCGGCGACTCGCAGGGCGGTGCTCGGCGGCGGTGTGGCGGCGGCAGGCGGCGGCGAGGCTCGGTGGCGGTGGGGCGGCGGTGGTGGTGTGGTGGTGGGGGACCGGGGTGGCGCGTATATAGGAGGGGGGCGGCGACTTTTTTTTGATTGAAAGACTGTAAGGGAACCCCCTACAGCATAATTGGTGCAACAAACCCAAATTGCAAGTACCAAGCCTTGAACCTGGGTGGATGGGAAGGCATCAGCCCCTTCCCACCACTAGGCTATGCCTTAGTCTGCGGGGGGGGGGGGCGACTTGGGGAAGGGGCAAGGTACGACATAGGAGTCCGGCTCGGACTCTTGTCCGAGTCGGCGGCGGTGGCGGCGCTCGCGCGCGGGGAGGGGGCGGCGGCGACTTGGGCCGGCGGCCCGGCTAGGTTTGGCCCATTCGGCGCGAGGAGTTTTTTTAACAATTTCGCCGATAGAAATAAAATCCTAGAAAATAAAATAAAATATAAAAATGCCAAAACAAATTTTCACCGTCTAAATAAAATATTTAGAACAAGATGAACATTTTCTTGGCCCTAAAATGCAATTTTGAAAACATGCAATTTTTCTAATGCAATAAAATCCAAATAAACCCAAATAAAATCAAATAAATGATTTTAATATTTTTCCTCCAATATTTCAATTATTTTGGAGAAGTCATATTATCTCCTCTCTTATATTTTAATGCGAAATATTTTTCAGAGAGAAAAATAATTAAAATCAAAATCCTCGTTTCATTATTTGATAAAAATCAAATATGAAAACCGGGAAATCCCCAACTCTCTCCGAGGGTCCTTGAGTTGCTTAGGATTTCGAGGATTGCGGAACAGAAATGCAATAAAATATGATATGCATGGATGACCTTTGTATAACATTCCAAATTGAAAATTTGGGATGTTACAAACCTACCCCCCTTAAGATGAATCTCACCCTCGAGATTCGGGTTGGCTAGAAAATAGGTGTGGGTGGTCTTTGAGTAGATCATCCTCTCGTTCCCATGTGGCTTCATCCTCGGTATGGTGGCTCCACTGAACTTTGCAAAACTTGATAACCTTGTTGTGGGTGACTCGACTAGCAAACTCAAGAATCTTAACTGGCTTCTCCTCATAAGTCAAATCATTGTCCAACTGAATCGCCTCCAAGGGTACTGTATCTCTTAAAGGTATATCGGCCATCTCAGCAAGACACTTCTTCAACTGTGAAACGTGGAACACATCGTGAACTCCTGACAATCCCTCAGGTAACTCCAACTTGTAGGCAAATTCTCCCATCCATTCCAAAACATGATACGGTCCTACAAATCTCGGGGCTAACTTTCCTTTAACTCCAAAACGTTTCACTCCTCGCAAGGGTGATACTCGCAGATATGCTCTATCTCCAATTTCATATGTTACCTCCTTGCGTTTCGAGTCTGCGTAACTCTTCTGCCTGGACTGAGCAATCTTCAATCTATCACGAATCAGTTTAACCTTCCCCTCAGACTCCTTGATCAAGTCTGGTCCAAACAACTGCTAGTCTCCTACCTCATCCCACATCAACGGCGTTCTGGACCTGCGTCCATACAGGGCTTCAAATGTTGCCATCTTCAAACTGGCTTGGTAGCTATTGTTGTATGAGAACTCTGCGTAAGGAAAGTTGTCATCCCAACTAGATCCACAATCTAGCGCACAGACTCTCAACATATCTTCCAGTATCTGGTTGACTCTCTCGGTATGTCCATCCGTTTGCGGGTGAAATGTTGTACTGAACTCCAGTCTCGTACACAAAGTTTGGTCTAACTGATGCCAAAACTTTGAGGTAAACTGTGTTCCTCTATCTGATACGATGGTCCTCAGAACTCCATGCAGACATACGATCCTAGACATATATATCTTGGCCAACTTCGCACTTGTATAGGTGGTTTTCACTGGGATAAAGTGAGCCACTTTGGTCAAGCGATCAACTACTACCCATATAGAATCATATCCTGCTTTGGTTCTGGGCAATCCGGTGATAAAGTCCATGCCAAGTTTATCCCACTTCCATTTGGGTATCGACATAGGCTATAACAGTCATGCTGGCTTCTGATGCTCTGCCTTCACTCTCTGACAAACATCACATACGGCTACATACTCGGCAATATCCTTCTTCATACCAGTCCACCAGAAACGTTCCTTCAAATCCAAGTACATCTTGGTGTTTCTGAGGTGTATCGAGTATGGTGAGTCATGAGCTTCCTGAAGTATTAACTTCCTGATCTCTGGGTTATATGGCACATAAACTCGGTCCTCAAACCATAAGGTATCGTGCTCATCCTCACGAAAACCTTGGGCCTTTCCCTTGCTCATCTTCTCCTTTATCTCGGCAATCTCTTTGGCATCCTTCTGAGCTTCTCGAATCTTGCCCAACAATGTAGACTGAACCTCCATTGTTGCAACGAAACCTCTTGGAACAATCTCCAATCGAAGTTCCATGATATCCTCTGCTAACTCCTTCGGCAATCCCTTACTTTCAAGGATATTGGCATAACTCTTCCGGCTCAAAGCGTCTGCTACGACATTGGCCTTTCCTGGATGATAGTGTAGCTTCATGTCGTAATCCTTTATAAGCTCCAGCCATCTCCTCTGCCTAAGGTTTAGCTCCTTCTGTGTGAAAATGTACTTCAAACTCTTATGATCCATGTACACATCACAACGGTTTCCAATAAGGTAATGTCTCCAAGTCTTCAATGCATGCACTACGACCGCTAGCTCCAAATCATGCGTGGCATAGTTCAACTCGTGAGGTTTTAGTTGTCGTGAGGCATACGAAACAACTCTTCGATCCTGCATAAGCACACATCCAAGTCCTAAGCGAGAGGCATCGCAATACACTTGAACTCCTTATGTATATCTGGCAATGTTAGCACTGGGGCTGTTGTCAAACGTTTCTTCAACTCCTGGAAACTTTCCTTGCAATCTTCCGTCCATTTGAACTTAGTATCCTTATTCAATAGTTCAATCATTAGCTTTGCAATCTTGGAAAAATTCTCAATGAACCTCCTGTAATATCCTGCGAGTCCAAGGAAACTGCGGATCTCGCTAACTGAAGTGGGTGCCAACCATTCCGGGACTGACTAAACCTTGTTGGGGTCTACTGCTGTTCCTTCCCCTGATATAACATGTCCAAGGAATCCGACTTCCTTCAACCAAAATTCGCATTTGCTAAACTTAGCATACAACTGGTGTTCCCTAAGTTACTCGAGAACTAACCGCAAATGCTCCTTGTGCTCTTCTTCATTCTTCGAGTATACCATAATATCATCAATGAACACCACAACTAACTTGTCCAAATATTACATGAACACCTTGTTCATCATGCTCATGAAATAGGCAGGGGCGTTTGTCAGTCCAAACGACATGACCGTATATTCGTATAATCCATATCGCGTGGTGAACGCTGTCTTTGGTATATCTGTCGGGTGGTAGGTGCGACATATGCCAACGGGTGGCTTATCATTGTGGGAGCCAGTAAGACGTCGCCGGTGCTTGGAAGCGGGATGAGGCGAAGACATGCATGCCGGCGAATCTTACTCAGCTTCGGGGCTCTCCGTGGAGATAACACCCCTACTGCTGCTCTGCGGGGTCTCCGCATGATCACTAGATGAACAAGTAGCTACACGATGCTCCTTGAGCTATTTGGAGAGAGTTGGAAGAAGGGCTCTGCCCGCTCTCTTCTCCTCCCTATGTGGTTTTTAAAACTAGCAGGGATCAACCCTTTGCATGGGTGTCCCGGGGGTTTATATAGGCCCACCCCCGGGGATATAATGGTAATCCGGCCGGGTGCAGGGCCCAGCCGTCTGTGTCTACACTCGCCGGCTTCTGCGCTGGCTGGTGGGTCCCACCGGCTGCCGGCTCCTTGGTCGACAGGCAGGCCCCACTGTCCAGGGCCTTGTCGGCGGCTGGTTACTATTGCTCAATCCTGGTGACGAAGGCTTCGCCGAGGTGGGCGTGGCTACAGTGCCACCGTCCGGCGGGTGATCGTTGTAGCCTCACCGCACCTTGTCTCCTTAATGGGGCGTCCCCTTCGAGGGGGTGACAAACCGGCTGTGGAGAGCCGGCTCTGTCTTGGGCCGACTGGGGGAGGCCGGGCCGCCTTCGGGTGTCTCTCTGCCTGAAGGGGCCCACCGCCCATGGGCCACTCTGGCGGCCCGTCGTGGATGACATCAGGGTCATCGTGGCAACAGTGCCGCGCCGGACGGGTCATGGCCACCCGTACGGTGCACTGTGCCAGGCGTGCTCCGGGATTCGGGGGTGGCAAGCTTTACTGTAGACATGCCCCGTCACATCACCGTTATGTGGGTGCAGACTTTCGAGGGTACGATCTTGACCGCTTTATGGGAGCCGGCTTCTTGGAGTCGGCCTTCTCGGAGCCGGCTCCTCGGAGCTGGCCCTCCCGCGACTTTTTTCATGAAGGCTGAAGTCGGGCCGCCTTCCGATAGTCGGCCTGGGAAACAGCCGGCGAGGGGAAGGCGGCCCCATGTCTTGGATTCTTGAGGACCGGATGGGCTCGTAATAATTTTTTCAGAAGGCCCAGGGGGAGCCGGCTTGGCTACCCATGGTTATTTCCTCCGACAATAGTCCCCGAAGCTGGCGAGCTTCAAAACTGATAAAGGGACGAGAAGCTCGGTCAGCTTCGTACCCTGAGGGGTCAGTTGTGCTTGTGCGCGCCGTCTTCGGAAAGCCCTGTTTCTCGTAGGCTGGAGCGCGGTCGACCTGCAAGCTGACCGCAGGCCATCCCGCGGGCCGCATGGCAAGGAAATCCTGCCGATGCACGCGCGCGACGGGACGCTGCCGCAGGCCCGGGCCCGCCACTCCTAGGCTTCGGCCCGAGCGCGGATCTTCTGCGGCCCACGCGGACCGCTCGCCTTCCCGCGGCGATTTTATTATGTCTTCAGGGCGCAATAATCGCGGGACGTGGGGGAGTGGGCGCAGTTGATCCCCACGTTCCCCCACGCCGTGCCTCCTTGGCTCCACCGCGCCAGTCTATAAGTAGGGGGAGGAGAGGGAGCGGCAGAGGCTCGCACGCTCTCCCTCGCTCCGCCCCTCCTCGCCTTCCTTCTTCTTTCCGCCGCTGCTGCCACCCATTGCAGCGCCGTTCCGCCGTCGCATCGTCTTGCTCCTCGCCGCGTTGCTCCCATGGCGCTCTCAAGCTCGTGGGATGGCTCTAACGTCCATGAAGACCACGTCGAGTTCCTCCGCCGGACACGGCGCCTGCCGGGCGAGAACTTCGTGCGGGTTCGTCAAGCGCCGGCGAGGGAGATTTCGCCGGCACCGGAGGAGGGCGAGCGGGTGATCTTCCGCTCGCACTGCCTGCGCGGCTTCGGCCTCCCGGCGAGCGGATTCCTTCGAGCCTTCCTCGAATTCTACCACCTCCAGCCGCATCACCTCACGCCCAACGCGGTGATGCTGCTGTCGGCCTTCGTCACCCTGTGCGAGGGCTTCCTCGGGGTCCTCCCCACGCTCGAGCTCTGGGGGGAATTCTTCCAGAGCAAGCTCGGCACCGTTGTCGCGGGCGTGCCCGCCCCCTGCGGAGCCTATATTGCCATGAGGCGGACGGGCGAGAACAACCCGTTCCCGCCCATCCCGCTGATCCAGTCGGTGAAACTCTGGCAGAAGTCTTACTTTTACGTGAAGAACGTCGCCCAGCAAGGCGACTACGTCAACCTGCCGGCTTATGTAGCCGGCCCGCTGGCTGGGAGGCGACCTTCGTGGAGCTACCGGGCCAGGTCGCTGTCTCAGGCCAGGAACGCAGCCGTCTCCCGGCTTCGGGTGATGATCCAGTCGGAGGGCCTGACCGGAGCCGACTTGGTGGCCGCCTTCGTGGAGCGCCGGGTACTTCCCCTCCAAGGCCAGCCTCACATGATTTGTCAGATGAGTGGCCGCTTCGACCCGTGCCGGCTGAGCACCAGGGAGATGCCTCATGCAGAGGTGTCTTACATGGTGAACTACATCTCCAACTGCAAGCTCGCCGAGGATTGGTGATATGGCAAGGAGCCGTATTCCCGCGCCAACCCTCCGCCTACCATAAGTTTTTCCTTCCTTTCTTCCTTTGGTAGCTGGCCTCATGATAGCCGGCCTCTGATCAGTCGGTTTGCCCTTAGCAGAACCCTCTTCTTCCGCCGACGACAGGGGCCGCAGGGGTAGAGCGCCAGCTCCTCCCCGACCGCACGGTGGATGACACCGACGATCCGGACTTGGGAGCGGCCGCCATGGAAGACGCCATCGTGGGGGAAAGCGACGAGGCCGGAGGCATGGGGCTCGGGGCCGGCTTCGAGGACTGGCCGGACGATGTCGAGGTCGAAGTCGCCCCGCACCTCCAGTCGGCGCTTGATCATCAAGGTATGGGCTCGTCCGCCGCGCCGGCTGCCTGCGGCGGCGCGCAGAAGTGCCGCGCTGCGTCGATCCTCTTCGGCAGCCGGCCTAAGAAATCCAAGGCTCCCACAGCGGCGACCAAGCGGGATGAGCCGGCCGCGAAGGCGGCCCGCTTCCGCAAGGCGGTAAAACAGCCGCAGGCGATCTCGGCATAAGTCGTCGAATGCCTCGTATATATACTTTTTGTTATCCCTTTCGACCGAAACTCTTCTAAACCTTTCTTGGCTCGCCGGACAGGGCACCGCTTTCCCTTGAGCGGGGTCCCGGCGGCTCCGTAGTCGGGTCGACTGGAGGGTCTTCAGGCTCCCGCCGCGTGGATCCCCGCGCCGACCTTAGGGAGGCCACGGAGCGGAACGCATGGGAGGCGCAGGAGGAGCGGGAGGCGGCAGAGCGAAGGACCGCCCAGGCGGCGAAGGAGCAGGCCAAGGCGGCAGCCAAGTCCCGGGCGGAGGCGGCAGCCGCGGAGACGGAGGCGGAGGCCTCGCACAACCGGCCTCCGCTGCTCGTCGTTCCCCTTCGCGTCGTGGCCCCCGGCATCCCAGTGCCCCCGTCGGAGGAGGTCGACCAAGACCCGCTGGTGATGGAGAGGAGGGAGGGCTCCATGATCTTCGTGGAGGGGGCGCCGCAGGCAGCGCCGACCGGAGCGGGCCAAGGCGGCCAATCGGCTGCGGTGCCAGAGCAGCCGGCCGGGGGCGAGCCGGAGGCAGGGGCCGGCCTCGAGGTGCAGCCAGCATTGCGCCGGCGCGCAGGGGGTGGCGCCTCCGCGTGGGAACCGCACCAAGCTGCAGGCGCCGGCCAGACGGCAGAGGCCCTGGAGGCGGCCAGCACCAGCGCGCCCGAGTGGACCCCCAGCGAGGGGACGAGCGAGCTGAACATGGCGGCCCAGGAGGTCCGGAGCCGGCCTCAAGCTCAGGCCGCCTCGCTGCAGCGATACACCCAAGAGTTCCTTGCGACGCGGGCCGTCATCCGGGTGAGTCTTCTGTCCTGGGTTGTTTTGTTCTTTGATTTCTTCCGTGGGGGTGCGTCAGCGCACCCACTGGGTGTAGTCCCCGTGATTCGGGCCGACTGCTGAGCAGTCGGGTCAGATCTTCCTTGACGACTATCTTATTCTCGCCTCCTGTCTGATTTTCCAGGAGTATCATAACCTCCGCGCTGCCGCCTTCAACTCCCAGGCTCAGGAGCAGGGTCGGAGAACCGAGGATCTGACCAGCAGCCGGAGTGCGTGCTTTGTTTCATTCATCTGTTGTGGGGGCGCGTCAGCGCACCCACTGGGTGTAGTCCCCGAGATTTGGGCCGACTGCTGAGCAGCCGGGTAGGATCTTCCTTGACGACTTCTTCCTTATTAATTTTTCCTGTCTTCATGCTTGCAGGAGCCAATGCCGACTTGAGGGAGCAGCTCAGCGGGGCCCAGGCCGCCCTTCACGCCAAGGAAGCCGAGTACAGCGCCTTGGTCCTGGAGCGTGACCGCCTGGCCAAGAAGTTGGCCAACCAGGAGGAGAGCCACAAGGCAGCTCTGAAGGAAGCTCAGGACAGCGAGAACGCCCTGAGGGCCGAGTTCGAGACCGAAGCGGCGGGCTGGGCTGAGGCGAAGTGGGCATTGAGCGAGGGCTTCGGTCGTATCGAGGATCTGATCGATGGTAAGCCACCTTCTTCACTCCTTGCTTGCCCCTTGATCCCTGATTTGTATTCCGACTTGTGCTGCTTTTTGTTCTCCGTGCAGACTACTTTCCCGGCTACTCCGTCTTTGCCGCCCAAACCATCAAGGCCCACCGAGAGGCGCGCCAGCACGCGGGGGCTGAAATCGCGCCGGGTGCGGGCCGGACGCTCGAGGAGCAACTCTTGGCGGTCCAAGCCCGGCTGCAGCCGGCTCACCGTATGCTCCGCCGCCTCCAGCGCGCCGGGGCGCAGGTGTTGGCCGCCCTCTGGCCAAGCGAGACGATTCCCCGCACCCCGAGTCGGACTGCCGACTGGCTGGAGGTTGCGGTTGGCCGCTTCGAGGCCTGGAAGGCATCGGCAGCCCGGCTTGGAGCTGGGCGGGCGCTGGAGTTCGTCCGAGCCTGGTATCCGGGGCTGAACCTGGACCAACTGCGCACCTGGCGGCTGGAGGCCGACGAAGAGCTGGAGGAGGTGCGGCCGGCTATCGCTCAGCGCGCCTCGACGATCGCCGAGTGCACTGATATCAGCGTCTTCGCTCCTGAAATTAATGACGACGGCGTTGCCCAGCCGGAGGAGTGGTTCGGGCTGAACCCGGCAGCGGGTGAGGACTCGGCAGAGGAGATCGCCTCCAGCGATGAAGGCGAAGACGACGAAGGAGAGGAGGGCGAAGACGTTGAGCCGGCCGGTGAAGCGGCCAGCCAGCCTCAGCCCGATCGTGCCTCCAGCAACAAGGCGCGTGCTAGCGCGCCCTCTGCGGGAGGCGGTGATCATGCCGAGGTTCGCCAGCCGGCCACTCCTCCAGCCGGCACTGCCGTCTCCACCGACCTGCCCGACTCGCCAGTCGCTCCCTTGGCTTAATCTGCCGTCCTTGTTTTTTCCTGCTTGTTGCCTTTTGAACAATTTTATTAAACTTGCGCAGTTCCACCCACTGGGGGTGTATTCAAACTATGTTGAATGCTGGCCTTTTGAAGGTCTTTTATGTAAATATTATTGTGTGCGTGTTTGGCTTCCATTTACGTATGCTTTTTGTCCTTAGGCTGTTTCCTTTGCCGCCTTCCCCTTTGGGGAGGTAAGTACTCGAGCTTTTTTAGACTGAAGTGAGGTGAATGGAAGCCGGCCGGCCGGCTACTCTGGTAGTCGGTCGGTGGTGGGAGAAAAACCGGCTTTTGTTATATTAGTCGGTTAGTCCCTAGCCGTTTTTCGTGTGGGCGTCCTTTCCTGCCTTTAACTGTTGCCAGCCGGACAGCCGGTTCTTCGAACTGCGACTTTTGGCAAGAGAAGGCTTGGGTGCCGGCACACTACTTGTCTGACCGCGGGTAGGACTTCTAATATAACGCAAGGCGGCCAGTCCCCGGGCCGACTAGTCGAACCCGGTGCCGGATGAAAAAAGTAAATGAAATGACAAGGTCATAAGCATGATACTCTTCATTCATAGATAAAAGATGGCAGTCCCCGAGCTCTCCTCGGGGGGCCTATTGTCTCGTACTTAATACAAAAGTTAGCGTGATACATACTGTATTTCAACTGTAAAATCTTCGGAGGAGGTTGGCGTTCCATGGTCGTTCCGACTCCTTGCCGAAGTCGTCTCTCTTTCGTGCCTTCGGCTTCTGCGCGTCGATTAGGTAGTAAGAGTCGTTGCCTAAAGCTCTGCTGATGACGAAGGGGCCCTCCCAAGGGGCCGAGAGCTTGTGCTGGCCGGCTGTTCGCTGGATCAGCCGGAGCACAAGATCGCCCTCTTGGAATGATCTTGGCTTGACCTTCCGGCTGTGGTAGCAGCGCAGGCCCTGCTGATAGATGGCGGACCAGCTGAGGGATAACAGCCGGCCCTCTTCCAGTAGGTCGACGTCGTCTTCTCGTGCTTCCTTAGCCTCCGCCTCCGTGTACATGGTTACCCGAGGTGAATCGAACTCGATGTCGGTTGGGATGACCGCCTCGGCACCATACACGAGGAAGAAAGGAGTGAAGCCGGTTGACTTGTTTGGGGTAGTGCGCAGACTCCAGAGGACGGCCGGCAGCTCATCGAGCCAACAGCCGGCTGAACCCTCCAGTGGTACAACTAGTCGGGGCTTGATGCCGGAAAGGATGAGGCCATTGGCTCGCTCGACCTGGCCGTTTGACTACGGGTGGGCAACGGAAGCTAAGTCCAGCCGGATGCCTTGCGTCGCGCAGAAACGTGCCAAGGCTCCCTTGGCGAAATTCGTGCCATTGTCGGTGATGATGCTGTGTGGCACGCCGTACCGAGTTGTTATGTCTGCGATGAATGTCACGGCAGTCGGCCCATTCAGCTTCTTGATCGGCTTTGCCTCAATCCATTTGGTGAATTTGTCCACAGCGACAAGCAGATGTGTCATGCCGCCGCGCGCCGTCTTGAATGGGCCCACCATGTCCAGTCCCCAAACGGCGAAGGGCCAAGTGAGGGGAATGGTCTTGAGTGCTGAAGCCGGCATGTGTTGCTTGGAGCTGAAAAGTTGGCACCCTTTGCAATGTTTAACTAACTCCTTGGCGTCATCCAAAGCAGTCGGCCAAAAGAAACCATGGCGGAAGGCTTTGGCGACGAGTGATCTTGAGGCCGCATGGTGGCCGCATTCTCCTTGGTGGATATCTCTGAGGATTGCGATGCCCTTCTCTTGCTCGACGCATCGCTGGAGGACTCCAGTGACACTGCGCTTGACGAGCTCTCTGTTGACGATTGTGTATGCTCCGGCTCGGCGTTGGACTTGTCTTGCCTCTGTTTCGTCAGCCGGCAGATCTTGGTTTATTAGGAAGTTGAGGATGGACTGAGCCCATAATGGAGCTGCGACTTCTTCTATTGCCAACACGGCTACTGCGACCAGGGCGGGCGGGCTGGGTGGTGAAACGCTGGAGTCGGCCGCCGCCTGTTGTGTTGGAGCAGTCCCCGGGCCGACTACCGCAGTCCCCGAGCCGGGTGTGGCAGTCCCCGGGTCGGGCGTAACTACGGAAGTCCCCGAGGCGCCTACTGACGTCCCCGGGCCGACTATCGAAGTCCCCGGGTCACCTGCTTGGTTCTTCGAGCCGGACCCGGCCGCGTCGGGGTCAGGCGGCACGAAGATGGAATCGGACTCTGGAGACGGCTTGATAGACGGCTTGAGGAGGCGTTGCAAAGAGACACCGGTTGGTATTGCCTGCCGAGTGGAGCCTATTCGAGCCAGGGTATCAGCTGGCTCGTTGTCGGCTCTTGGTACGTGGAGGAACTCGCATCCTTCAAAGTACCCGCTGATCTGCTGAACGAGGAAGCGGTAGCTTGCCATATTTGCGTCCTTGGCGTCCCAGTCGCCGGATGATTGCTGGACCACCAAGTCCGAGTCGCCATAACATAGGATCCGGCGAATGCCGAGCTCTTTGGCAAGCCGGAGCCCGTGTATGAGTGCCTCGTACTCGGCCACATTGTTGGAGGCGGCAAAGTGAATTTGCAGCGTGTATCTGAGCTTGTCGCCTTTGGGAGAGGTGAGGACGATGCCGGCTCCCAAGCCGGTGCGCGTCTTGGACCCATCGAAGTGCATGCGCCAATGAGTGGAGTCGGGAGCCGGCGGTAGGTACTGGGTCTCGGCCCAGTCGACGAGGAAGTCGGCCAATGCTTGGGACTTGATGGCGGTGCGAGGCTGGTAGAAGATCGTGTAAGGGGCCAGCTCGATGGCCCATTTCGCCACCCGGCCGGATGCATCCCGGCTGCCTATGATCTCGGCAAGCGGGGCGGTGCATACGACCGTGATGGGATGCTCTTGGAAGTAGGGCTTCAGCTTCTTGGCGGCGAAGTACACGCCATAGCACATCTTCTGGTAGTGCGGGTAGTTCTGCTTCGAGGTAGACAGTACCTCGCTCAAATAGTACACCGGCCTCTGGACCGGCTGGGCTCGGCCCTCTTCTGGGCGTTGGACTACGATGACGGTGCTGACCACCCGGCTGGTTGCGGCAATGTAGAGGAGCATGGGCTCTTTCTCAGTCGGCGCCGCCAGGACCGGCGGTGTGGCCAGCATCTTCTTCAGCTCGTGAAAAGCTTGGTCGGCTTGGTCATTCCACTCGAAGTGAGTGGTCTTCTTCATGAGGCGGTAGAGGGGGAGAGCTTTCTCTCCGAGCCGGCTGATGAAGCGGTTCAGGGAGGCCAAGCATCCGGTAAACTTCTGGATGTCTCGAAGTTTGGTGGGAATCGCCATTCTCTCAATGGCCTTGATTTTCACCGGGTTGCATTCGATGCCGCGTTCGGAGACCAGGAAGCCTAGGAGCTGGCCGGCTGGCACTCCGAACACGCATTTCTCGGGGTTGAGCTTGATTTGGAACCGGCGTAGGTTCTCAAATGTTTCCTTGAGGTCTTCCAGCAAGGTGCCGCGCTTCTCCGTCTTCACCACAATGTCGTCTACGTAGACGTGGGCATTTCTGCCGAGCTGCTTGAGGAGGCACTTCTGCATGCAACGCTGAAAAGTGGCACCGGCATTTCTCAAGCCGAATGTCATAGTCAGGTAGCAGAAGGCTCCAAATGGCGTGATGAAGGCGGTCTTCAGGCGGTCAGCCGGATCTAACTTTATCTGGTGGTATCCTGAGTAAGCATCCAAGAAACTCAACAGCTCGCATCCGGCCGTGGAGTCTATCACTTGGTCAATCCTCGGCAGGGCAAAGGGATCTTTGGGGCAGGCCTTGTTGAGGCTCGTGTAGTCTATGCACATGCGCCACTTATTGTTCTTCTTTAATACGAGGACCGGGTTAGCAAGCCACTCTGGAAAGAAAACTTCCATAATGAAGCCGGCTGTCAGAAGCCGGGCTATCTCCTCTCCCACAATCCTTCTTTTCTCCTCCGACAGTCGGCGGAGGGGTTGTTTGACTGGTTTTGCGTCTTCTCGGACGTGTAGTTTGTGCTCGGCGAATTCCTTCGGAACACCCGGCATGTCCTTGGGGGACCATGCAAAGATGTCCCGATTCTCACGGAGGAAATCGGCGAGCTCGCCTTCCTATTTGCTGTTTAGGTTTGCCCCGATGGCAGCAAACCTCTCTGGGTGCTCGGGGTCAAGAGGTATCTTCTTCGTCTCCTTGGCCGGCTGGAAAGATCCTTGGGCATCATACTCCTTGGGATCGGGGGACAGGGCCGACTGTTTGCCGGCCATGGCCACGACTCGATCCAACATCTTCTTCTCTTCGGCAATCACAAGGGACTCGGCCAGCCGGCTGCTGGCTGCCGCGCACTCGGAAGACTTCTTGTAATCGCCGGCTATGGTGATGACGCCCTTGGTGCTCGGCATCTTCATCTTGAGGTATGCATAGTGGGGAACTGCCATGAACCTGGCCAAGGCAGGTCGGCCAAGCAATGCATGGTAGGGGCTCTCCAGGTCCACCACTTCAAACCAGATCGCTTCCCGGCGGAAATGCTCCTTGTCCCCAAAGAGTACATCAATCTTGATCTTGCCAATGGGGGCGCAGGACAGGCCGGGTACGATGCCATGGAACACTGTCCGAGTAGGCATGAGTTGCTTCGTCTTGACGTTCAGCTTCTCCAGGGTGTCACGGTATAAGATGTTGATGCTGCTCCCGCCGTCTATCAACACGCGGGAGAAACGGGCGGCACGTCTGTCCGTTGCAAAGGTGGCATCCAGGACCAACGCATAAGAGCCGGGAGACGGCATCACCTTTGGGTGGTCGGCCCGGCTCCAGCTGATAGGTTTTTCTGACCAGTGCATGTGCTCGGCGGGGTTGGCAGCGACCATGCTGACTTCCTGGTGCTCTCGGCGTTTGCTGCGCTGGTCTTCAGGCTGGCTTGTAAAGATGACATAGGCGGCATGCTCGTCGAGGAACTCATCATGCACAGCTCCGACTGCGGGCCGAACGGTTGGCGGCTGCGGGGCCGGAGGCGGCGGACCGGCAGGCGGAGGCGGCGCGAGCCCTTCGCCTTTGGAGATTCGGGTGAGCCAATGGCACTTCTGGGTTGTGTGGTTGGACGGCTTCGCGCCGCTGTGGAACTTGCATGGGGCGTCGAGAGTTTGCTCGTAGGAGAAGGCTGGCTGCCAAGCCGGCCTGCCGCCCTTGGATTTCTTGGGCGTGGGCCGCCCTTCGGGCTACTCGTCTTCGACTGTGGCCACCTGCCGACTGGTGGGAGGCAGCGCAGGGCCCTTGCCCTTGTGGTCGTTCGGGTGTGGGCGTCGGCCGGAATCCCCAGCCGGCGTCTTGGGCGCTGGGTTGAGGAGTCGGCGGTGGCGTACTTGTCCGCTATGTCCAGAAGCTCGTCGAGGGTAGTCGGCTCGTCGCAGAGAAGCTTGTGCTTGAGGAGGGTGCCTTCTCGGCACCCGGCAGTGAAGTATTCTATGGCTTGCACCTCGTGCACCCCTTCGCAAGAGTTGCTGAGCTCGGCCCAACGCGTGAGGTAATCGCGAGTAGACTCGGCGGGGCCTTGTACGCACAAGGAGAGCTGTCTGGGCTTGGGAGCCCGCTTGTAGGTGCTGGTGAAGTTGCGGACGAAAGCTTCTGTGAAATCTAGCCAGCTGTTGATGCTGTATGGCTTGAGGCTGTTGAGCCAGGTCCGCGCCGTGCCTTGCAGCATGAGGGGCACGTACTTCACAGCAACGCGCCTGTTGCCATTGGCTATGCTAACCGCCGTGGAGTAGTCGATCAACCAATCTTCCGGCTTCACGGAGCCGTTGTACTTGGGCGTGTCTCTTGGGAGCGAGAACCCTTTGGGGAAGGGCTCGTCGCGGATGCGGGGGCCAAAGCAAGGCGGGCCGACATCGTCTTCTTCTTCCAGCGCCAGGGATCGCGCCAGGCGGTCGATCCGATGGCGGGCGTCGTTCTCGCCGACTCCTTCGCGGCGACCTAGCCGGCCGCTGAGAGTCGGATGCGCAACAGGCAGCGGGGTGGGATATCTCTCTCCACGGGGTCGAGGCGGAGGCGGGTTGCCCCGCCACTCCATGGCCCGGGGTGGCCTTCTGCGTCTCGCTCGATGGAGATTCGGGTTTGGCTTCGGCTGGCAGCCGGCTCTTTCTCGCGCCGCGCGCGGGTTCTACCCGTAGTCGGCGTCCGGGACGTCGCGCCGTGATCTCGGCGCGGGGGAGTGCTTTCCGCGCGGGAGTCGGCTTCGTGCCGCTGCGCGGCCGCATCAATTAGCTGCTGGATGCGTCGGGTCATGTGGGGGAGTTCTTCGGCCCCCAGTCCGTCTAGCTCGTCTATGGCCGCCTGGGCGGCGCGTAGGTTCTCGAGTGGAGTGGCGTAGACTGGGCGGTCGACTCCTAACGTGTCGGCGACGACAACACCGCGCTGTCTGACAATGCTGACCCAGCTGGGCCCGCCTGGGGGCGGCGTGCCAAAGGCGGTGCGGTTGGCTTCGCGTCGGTGAGCCTCAGCGAGGCGTCTCATGGAAACCAACTTCTGGCCCTCCGTGAGGAGGGCGAAGCGGCGAGCCTCTAGTGCTTCAGCGTCGGCATCGGCCGGGAGGGGTATGGACAGGTCGTGGACCACCGCATGCGGGGCATCGTGGGCGCTCTCGTCAGCAGCACCGCCGTGGCCGATGACCATCACCTCGGTGGTGACAGCGTCGCAGCCATCGGCCTGGGGAAGCGGGTCGTTGTAGATCGTGACGTCGGTGGGGAAGGTGTCAGGTGAGGCCGTGTCGGAGTCGACAGGCATCGGGTCGGTGGAGCCAACCGACTCCAAATCCACAGCAGGCTCGCCGGAGACATGGAGCTGGCCGAGGAGGTTGACGAGGTGGTTAGTGCCCGCGTCGGAGGCGAGCTCGTCGGAGATGAGGGTCTTGTCGAGGAGATCGGCGAAGCCGCTCGCTGCACAGATGCTGGTGACGCCTTGCAGCGCGTCGTGGCAAGCGCCATCGGGCGTGCCGGGCTGGCTACGCTCGCGGGGGAGGAAGAAGGTTCCCGTCCAGAACAGGTTTCCAGATGACGGTGCACCTGGCCCCATGGTGGGCGCCAAATGTCGGGTGGTAGGTGCGACATATGCCAATGGGTGGCTTATCATTGTGGGAGCCAGTAAGACGTCGCCGGTGCCTGGAAGCGGGATGAGGCGAAGACATGCACGCCGGCGAATCTTACTCAGCTTCGGGGCTCTCCGTGGAGATAACACCCTACTGCTGCTCTGCGGGGTCTCCGCATGATCACTAGATGAACAAGTAGCTACACGATGCTCCTTGAGCTATTTGGTGAGAGGAGGAAGAAGGGCTCTGCCCGCTCTCTTCTCCTCCCTATGTGGTGTTTAAAACTAGCAGGGATCAACCCTTTGCATGGGTGTCCCGGGGGGTTTATATAGGCCCACCCTCCAGGGATAAAATGGTAATCCGGATGGGTGCGGGGCCCAGCCGTCTGTGTCTACACTCGCCGGCTTCTGCGCCTGCTGCTGGGGCACGCCGGCTGGTGGGTCCCGCCGGCTGCCGGCTCCTTGGTCGACAGGCAGGCCCCACTGTCCAGGGCCATGTCGGCGGCTGGTTACTATTGCTCAATCCTGGTGACGAAGGCTTCGCCGAGGTTGGCGTGGCTAAAGTGCCACCGTCCGGCGGGTGATCGTTATAGCCTCACCGCGTCTTGTCTCCTTAATGGGGCGTCCCCTTCGAGGGGGTGGCAAACCGGCTGTGGAGAGCCGGCTCTGTCTTGGGCCGACTGGGGGAGGCCGGGCCGCCTTCGAGTGTCTCTCTGCCTAAAGGGGCCCACCGCCCGTGGGCCACTCTGGCGGCCCGTCGTGGATGACATCAGGGTCATCGTGGCAACAATGCCGCGCCGGATGGGTCATGGCCACCCGTACGGCGCACTGTGCCAGGCGTGCTTCAGGATTCGGGGGTGGCAAGCTTTACTGTAGCCACGCCCCGTCACATCGCCGTTATGTGGGTGCAGAATTTCGAGGGTACGATCTTGACCGCTTTATGGGAGCCGGCTTCTTGGAGTCGGCCTTCTCGGAGCCGGCTCCTCGGAGCCGGCCCTCCCGCGACTTTTTTCATGAAGGCTGAAGTCGGGCCGCCTTCCGATAGTCGGCCTGGGAAACAGCCGGCGAGGGGAAGGCGGCCCCATGTCTTGGATTCTTGAGGGCCGGATGGGCTCGTAATAATTTTTTCAGAAGGGCCAGGGGGAGCCGGCTTGGCTACCCATGGTTATTTCGTCCGACAATATCCTTCTCTCGAATCTTCAACTGATGATATCCCGATCGTAGATCGATCTTTGAAAACACTTTAGCTCCTTGCAACTGAGTAAACAGATCGTTGATCATCGGCAGTGGGTACTTGTTCTTAATTGTCACTTCATTCAAAGCTCGATAATCAACAACCATCCTTAGGGATTTATCCTTCTTCTCAACCAATAGCAGTGGGGCTCCCCAAGGTGATGAACTTCTTCGAATGTAACCTTTCTCCAATAACTCCTTGATCTGTTTCTTAATTTCCTCCAGATCATTTGCGGGCATCCGATAGGGTCTCTTGGATATTGGCCCTGTACCTGGCAATAGCTCTATCAAAAACTCAATGTCTCTATCCGGTGGCATGCCTGGTAACTCCTCTGGAAAAACATCCGGGTAATCTTGCACTACAGGCACTTCCTCCTGAACAACTCCCGTGAGGGCATTCACTTGGCTCCTCCTAGGCACATGTCTAGATACATACTTAATCATTTTTCCCTCCGGGATGGTGAGATAGATCGACTTACTAGCACAGTCAATACTTCCTCCATACTTTGACATCCAATCCATACCTAATATCACATCCAATCCTTGTGACTCCAAAATAATTAGGTCGGATGGAAAAACATGTGTGCCAATGGTTAGGGGTATCTGGTCGCACCATCGGCTAGCCATGTACTCTGCTCCGGGTGAACTCACTAGGAGAGGGGTCCTAAGGGTTTGGGTTGGTAGTTTAAACTTATCCACGAATCCCCTTGATATGTATGGATGCGATGCACCGGTATCAAAAAGAACAAGAGCGGTAAATGACTTAACCAAAAACATACCTATTACCGCGTCCGGCTGCTCTTCAACCTTCTCCACGTTAACGTGGTTAACTTGTCCTTTGTTGAATGGATTAGGCTTCTTCCCAGCGCTCCAATTTCTGTTTCCATTCCTTCCTTCAGGGCAATCATTGGCATAGTGCCCTGTCTTCCCGCACTTAAAGCAAGTAACTTGACTTAGGTCTCTTTTGGCGGGTGTGGTTAGGTTGGAGCGGTTCTGATTGTTGTTAGCTTCATTCCCATTTCCATTCTTAGCACCATTGTTATTATGCGATCCTCCTCTAGTGTGGTTGTGACCTCCATGGTTATGAACAAGTCCTCTCGGGTTCGGGGTTAGGCGAGGCTTCTGCTGAGCTCCTGAGTTATACTTCCCTTGTCCGTACTTCCTCTTACGACTCTCAATCTGCTGCTGCTTCCCTTCAATCATAAGAGCCTTATCTACCAACTCCTGGTAGTTGTTGAAGGTTGCTACGATCAACTGCATGCTCATCTCATCATTTAGCCCTTCCATAAACTTCTCCTGCTTCGTGGTATCTGTGGCCACATCATCAGGCCCATAGCGAGATAACTTGCTAAACTCATCCACGTACTGAGCAACAGTATGGTTCCCCTGGCGTAAGTTGCGGAACTCCTGCTTCTTCATACTCATAGCTCGAGTTGAGACATGGGCTATACGAAAGGCTTGCTGAAACTGGTCCCACGTCACCGTGGCTATAGGGTAGGTGACAGTGTAATTCTCCCACCATGAGGTTGCTAGTCCATCCAACTAATGTGCGGCAAAATGCACCTTCTCAGCATCGGTACATCCTACAGTGGTTAACTCCCTTCCAATCCCGCGGAGCCAATCATCTGCTACTATAGGCTCGGTGCTACTGGAAAACACCGGCGGTTGCAACCTCAGAAAACGGGCTAAGTTGTCAACTGGTGGTGATGGTGGTGGTGGATTGTTGTTGTTGTTGTTGTTGTTGTTGTTGCCTTGGTTCTGGACTAACAACTGCATCAGGGTATTCTGCTGCTGGATCAACTGAGTGAGCATCCGGGGTCACGTCTCGGAGGCATCTGATGGGTTTAGAAGGGAGAGATTAGAATATAATGAGGTCTAATAAAAAAGCACTACCCATATGCACATGAGACAAACACAATCATTTCACTCAATCAATCAAGCAAGGGCATACAATCGGTCTAGAATTATCGTGAAAATGCTCGGACTACCCTATTTACATGGTGGAATACTACTACTGATGTGGTGGTCTACTAAAAATATTCCTCGGTTGAAGACTCCATGATATCTGCTCCAGCTTCGTATTCAAAGTCATCATCGCTAAGGTCGGAGTCGGTGTCGTCGATGATGATGTAGTCCTCCTGACGAATCTCCTTGGGTTCTTCGTCTTCTTCTACTGGTGCGGGGTCTCCCATGAATACTCTGATCTTCTTAATCAGGTCGTCATTCTTCTCCAATAGTGTCGCAGTTTCCTCCTTGTATCCATTGCGCGTAGACTTAAGTTCTTCTTCTAGTTTGATGATCCTTGTCTTCGCCTTCTTCAGATCTATCATGCCTGCGCCACATTTGATTCTCCTAGCGTCGAATGTGCTGGTTTAGTTCCTGCATGAAAGATGCAATTGATCTATCTTTCCTGGTGCTGATCATCTCCCATTGCTCATCTCGGCGCCCATAGATCTGGTAGATAGTATCCTTAAGATCCTTTTGGTAAACTTCTCCAATGCGTCCCATGGTGATGTGAGCTGCCGTACTCTTTCCTAGACTCCAGGTTGGTGCATCAAAGGAAAACTCTCTGGGTTTAGTGACTGGCGTGAAGGTCCTTTCTGGAACTTGAACTTGAATCATCCATCGCTCCTCTTCTGGTAAGTGGCATTGTCAGTCCCGGTGAAGCTTGGTATTCCTATGTTCAGATACCTGGTGACTTCCTTCAAGTGGCGTCCAAAAGGTGTGTCTCCATCCGGTTGTGCAAACTTTTTCCTTGCATCCGCCATCCTAAAGAGTGGAAAATGGAGAGGAGTCAGAAATGAGAAGAGAATAGTGATCTATGTCTTTAGCTTAATGGTCGTGTCCTACACTCAATGTGTGCTCTGATACCATCTTGTAGCGACCCGACCTCAGATGGCCAAGTCTCTGTGCTTCAGTGTCATCCCTGGATCGGTAATGCTGACACACACAGTACTCGAGGATTTATAGCATAGTAGCAATCACACACTTATTACATCGAATGTCTCCAAAGAGAACTTATTACAATAATATGGCTTAAGGCCATCTAATGCGATAACAGCGGAAGGCTTGGAACATAAAGTGAGTCCATCAACTCCAATGGCATAGCTGAGCTGCATGGCAACGACCTAACGAACCTTACTCTTTGTGTGAAAAGTATGCAACATAATACGTTGCAGCCCGAGAACGGGTCAACACATGGAATATGCTGGCAAAGTAACACAGTAGAGCAAGGATAGAATAATGCTATCACTATACATGCATATTTGGCTGGTAGAAAGCTCTACGGTTATAGTTTTGCGAAAAGCCAATTTTTCCCTACAACAAAGGAATAGATTTTATTTAACTATCATGGTAGTTGAACAACATTGAGAAGGTTCCTCCAACTCAATCCCAATTAAAGTAATTATCAACCAGCAATATTAAGTTAAAAAGTGATGAGATACTTAAGATACTCCAAGTACTAGATACTCAAGATGTCCATAACCGGGGACACGGCTAACCATGATTAGATTGTACACTCTGCGGAGGTTTGTGCACTTTTCCCCACAAGACTCGATCACCTCCGTTGGATTTCTCGCACTGCATGGTATTTGAGAAACGGATGACCGAGACACAGTCTTTCAGAAATATTAACTCTCTACTCCGGGTAGACCATACCAAACCTACAAAACCAACTACCTGCTGATCTACCTCTTCAAGAGCTTCACGTAACTTACTCAGCTATGCTAGAGCCCATAATAGCTTGTGGCTGCACACGGAAGTTTCTAGCATGAATCATCTCAGTTCCCTCTGAGCGTGGGTGGCGGTCCATAGGAAGATCACATGGGTACCCTAGGATTTCCAAAAAAACAGACAACATTGGGTTCCCCAGGTGCCTCAATCCATCCAGATGTTTATTTAAGTTGCCACCTTAAGTTGAACCATTAATTAACAATCTCACATCTGTCATGGATTTCACTCAAACCCAAACGTCTATGAGCATAGCATAGCATAGTAATATAAGCAATGCGTAGAAGTAACTCCCAACGGTTTGACAGTAACAGGGCAATAGGTTCTACCTCAATAACTACTTCCCAACCCACAAGTTAATGACATCCTAATCATGCAATGTTTAAGGATTGGAACTAATGCATAAAAACTGGGTATGAAAAGAGTATGATCAATGTGTTACTTGCCTTGCTGACGATCCACGAATCCTAGAGACTCGTAGTAACATGCTTCGCACTCCGGGTGTTTTATCGCAAACAAACAATAACATACATAAGCAACAAGCAAAGATGCACAAGCAAAACTCAAATAAAAGAGGTTGACCAGAAAGTTCAACTTAAGAACTCCGGTTAGCAAAAGGAATCAAATCAACCGGAGCAACAAAACTCAAACGGTGAAAGAAACAAGATCCGTTTACTAATTTGGACCTAGGTCAAATTTTACAGTAGCAAAAACTTGTGCAAGTTGGTTAAACAGAAAGAGGGTCTTGAGACGAAGATCTAGGCGCTTGAATCGCCTGATTCTGACTAACAAGCGAAAAGATAAATAGAAACTAAGATCGGATCAGAAATCACAATCGAAAATAATCGCGGATAAATCCGACAAAAAGAAAACTGACGAACAGACTAACGAACGAACGTTCGTTAACTATAACTAATGGGCGAAAACCGTTCATTAAAACGAACGTACGGACGAACGTCCGCTAAATAGAAGAACCGAGAAAAACCGGCGAACCGATCTAAAAAATGAACTAGGGTTTCTAAAAAAACCGAACGATTTTTAAAAAAACCGGCGGCTCGGGATCCGGCGCGGTACCTCCGGCGAGGCGGGGTTTGGGCGACGGGGCGGTGGCTCGTGGGGCGGCGCTCGGTGCCGGCGCGGGCGGCAGGCGGCGCGGGCGGCTACGGCGGCGGCGGGGCTCGGCGGCGGTGGGGCGGCGGTGGTGGTGTGGTGGTGGGGGGTCGGGGTGGCGCGTATATAGGAGGGGGCGGCGACTTGGGGAAGGGGCAAGGCGCGGCGGAGGAGCCTGGCTCGGACTCTTGTCCGAGTCGGTGGCGGCGGCGGCGCTCATGCGCGGGGAGGCGGCGACGGCAGCAACTTGGGCCGGCAGCCCGGCTGGGTTTGGCCCAGTCGGCGCGGGGAGTTTTTTTTTAAACAATTTCGCCGACAGAAATAAAATCCTAGAAAATAAAATAAAAATCTAAAAAATGCCAAAACAAATTTCACCGTCTAAATAAAATATTTAGAACAAAATGAACATTTTCTTGGCCCTAAAATGCAAATTTGAAAACGTGCAATTTTTCTAATGCAGTAAAATCCAAATAAACCCAAATAAATGATTTTAATATTTTTCCTCCAATATTTCAATTATTTTGGAGAAGTCATATTATCACCTCTCTTATATTTTAATGCGAAATATTTTTCGGAGAGAAAAATAATTAAAATCAAAATCCTTGTTTCATTATTTGATAAAAATCAAATATGAAAACCGGGAAATCCCCAACTCTCTCCGAGGGTCCTTGAGTTTCTTAGGATTTCGAGGATTGCGGAACGGAAATGCAATAAAATATGATATGCATGGATGACCTATGTATAATATTCCAAATTGAAAATTTGGGATGTTACAACATTTTAGTTGTCGTTTTCTTGTTGTGTGAACCTGATGTGTATTTATTATGTTGTGAAGGTCATTTTAGATGCTACTTCAACTAACAGTGTGCAATGTTTCCTATTTCCTATGCATACTATTCAAAATAGTCAAGTTCTGGCCAACTTTGAAAAAATGCTCAAGTGCGCTTAAGCGCCCATTGCTCTATGTTGTGGCCTTCCACTTTTTTGAACATTATCCTTCATTAGTAGGAATTGAAATACTCCTAGATTGGTGTTTGTTCCTTATTCTAGGGTGAAATTGTTATGCTGGTGTTGTGTAAAGATTTATGCCCTCATGATGTTTACATGTGTTTGTTGATTGGTTTTTACAAGCAAGAGCTGCTAGGAACCTATGGGTTGGAGGAATTAGTCTGTATATCTCAAAGAAGGAGGTAGAGGAAGAGTTTCAAAAGTTTGGAAAGATTCAAGGTGTTGCATTCTCCCATGATCAAACTTCTGCATACATCGACTTTGAGAAGCAGGAAGTTGCCATTTTTTATCATAGAGCCTTTAATGGGACAGATTTAGGGGTCAAGGAATTGTGTGTTGATTTCTGGAGGTCCAAAGGAAGAGCGGTATGCATCTATTATTTTTGACTGGGTATGTGAAGTGTTTCTAGGCTGCAGTTTTTCAAGGGATGTTGCCTTATTATTTAGTCATTGGTACTGATTTTGAGAGGAATGCTCGGAAGCAGGTAACTTCAATGGTAGAGGATCATTGCCACCAGGTGAAATGGGAGTTGGACATGCAAAGGTACTACTATTTACTTCTCTTGGTTCTTGTTGTTGTATTGTCCTCTTTTATCTCCGGGTTACTTACTGTCATTTCATGTTCTGTTTGTCGGGGTTCTGCTGGAGTATATGAATGAGAGAGGCAAAAAATCCTACCAATGTTCTCTGGGTGGATTTACCCAATACACATAAAGGTAACGAGGAGGCACTAAGGCAGGCTATGGTAGCACATGGTGTGGTTACAAACATCAAAGTTTTTCTAGAAAGGCGGTATGCTTTTGTGGAGTTTGCAACAATTGAAGGAGCTTCTAATGCTAAGAACCTTATTGATGGGCGTCTTATCAATAATACAAAGATTCATGTTCTTTCCTCCAGCAGTGGGCTTGATAACCTAACAACGCTTGTTGGGATCCCTATATTAGAGATGTACAATGATAGTCCACATGCGGCACATGATTATTTTAGTGCTTTTCGTAGTAGTGATGGCACATCACAATGGTATGATCCTCGACGTGGAAGAGCAAGACACTTGGACTATGGTGCAATGCCAATCACTATTGGTATCCTACCAGCACCTGAAGCTGGCTCATCTTAGTTGTCTGGACATTCTGGTCATAGTGCGCTTGATCCGAGAGAAGCCAAAAGGGTGAGGCTGGATGCTGGCATCGACCCTTACCATGTAAGGGCAGGCATTGAGGGTCTTCATCCGGGTCGGGCAGCTTATTTTTAACCTTGATATTTAGTGAATCAGTTTCTACCACTTATAGATTGTTTTTCCCGGACCTACAACAAATTCTTTCCGGGATTGGGGAATAAGGGTCAGGTCGGGCATCTCTTTTTTTCATCGGATCTTTAGTGAATCATTTTCTTGCACTTATGGATGGCAGTGGTGGGTAATTGTTTGCAACTTCAGGGGCAAAGTCAGGATGAACGGGCAGAAGCACGAGTCCATTTATCAGTGTTCAAGTAAGTGTTGTGGTAGTGAAGTATATTGCGGTGATTTGTGTTGTGGTAGAGATACTTTCTTTTATTAGGGTCGGGACGGATGGGCAGAAGCACGAATCACATATACATAAATTTATGATTATTTGCATTGTGGTAGAGACACTTTCTTTTATTAGGGTCATTTACATTATTTCTATTTGTGGTAGTGAAGTATATTATGCCAATGAGATATTGTATGCATTCCTTCTTTTGAGACGATTTTAAGAGAGAAAGTTATTACTAACCAACTCCTTGAAATAAATTAGGTGTATATGAAGGCCATGTTTTTGCGATTACTTTTCTCAAGGTGGCATAATCATATGGCCCACCCACATGCAAAGCCATCCCTGCCCCACTCACAACATATACGGGATGAATACAATATCTAGTAACTATGGTAGGATCTGATTTAAGTTTGAATGATGTACTAATAATGAATTATGTACTGATACAGAATAATCCTTGGTTAGTCATAGTTGTTTATTTCCTGAGTGAAATTGCTCCATTCATTTGCTAAAGTTATTTAATGAGTTGTGCACAAGTGACACAATTTGCAGTTATTCAGGTTGTGTTTTGATATAAATATGAAGTGTATTTTATCGTTGATCCATTTCACTTTAATTTAGACCATTCATACCTATCTCATTGTTTTGTTGCTAGGACTACTTGTATGAGGATTTATTCATCTATTTCATTATAGAAATAGTATGCCTTCTTATGGCATATTGTATGCACATGATAGATCTATTAGGAACCTATGTGTTTGGGAAATTAGTTCATCTATTTCAAAGCAAGAGGCAGATGGAGAGTTTCATAGCATTGGAAAGATTGAAGGTGTTCAATTCTCCATTTATCAAACTTTTGCATACATCGACTCTGAGTAGCTGGAAGATGTCATTTCTACCTATAAAGTCGTGAATGGGACATATTTTATATTCCTCTTTGGCGTATAGTTGGAGGGATACGAGTCAAATCCATATGGGTTAATGAAACATGATTGATAAAATATTAACATAAAAAATTAACATAGACTTGTATGATAAAACATTAACATAAACAACAATGTGCCTGCTTGTATGATGTAACCACACTTACATAGACTTATGGCTATTTGTGTTTCTATAGAGACACTCTCTTTCATTAGGGTCATTTACTTTATACTATTTTGGTAGTGAAGTGTATTATGCCAATGAGATATTGTATGCATTCCTTCTTTTTTAGATGTATTTAAGTCAGAAAGTAATTACTAACTAACTCCACGAAATAAATTAAAAGGTGTCTATGAAGTTCATATTTTTGTGAGTATTTTTCCCAAGCGAAGGATAATCGGGTTCGAGCCGACTATGTTCGTCCATCTGCCCCCACCCACTCCTCCCGGTAATACGAACGTGTGCGGCCCCATAGGGAACATATGGACAAGACTATGTCACGGGGAGAGGATATGGTTGCGAGAGGTTGCGGTGGGCGGTCCCCATAAGCATGTCTCCCGAGAAATAAGATAACGACTAACTATGTATGTTTCTATTTCTTTGTGTTTATTTTGCTAGATAGATTGAGGCGATGCAATCATGGATTATGAATGAGCTATTTGCCCTTGGTTATTAAGGCGTAATGAAAACTTTGAACTATGTGTTGGGTAAACTTGCTTTTTGAGAAATTCATACTTGACAATTCATGGTGATGGGATAGTTTTTTTAGTGTTGTGGTGATGGGAATAGGTGTGTGGATGATGTTGGAGCGGGGATAGAAAAGATGCCACCCACGGACTCAGCACAGCCTCGCCCGTAGTATATGCAGTCCGGCGCGTGGGCAAGTTTCCTCACCTTGTTCTATTCCCCGAGACAGATAGCCTAGATCCCCATATACTAACCCTAGCTCCCGCTGATCTCTCCCTACCCTGATCCCCTCTGCCACAGATGTCATCGGATCCACCGCCTGCGGAGCCCTCCATGGTCGTGGAGGCCACCAAGCCATCGGCCTCACGTCGAAGGAATCAGAGCCCGACGGCGTTTGGGGTGCAGCCGCCGTCACCGCCATGCAAGTTGCCACCAACGAGAAGAACTTGCTATGGGTCAGTAACCTACCTGCACACACGGGCGAGGACGACTTTGTGGCATCCTTCGCCCCGCATAAGGCACTCGAGTGCGTCATTATGCGCGTCGTGTACCATGGCTACACCTTCATCATTTTCCGCTGCATCGCCGAGTGTCGGACCGCCATCGAGGGGCTCCAAGGGTCCAAGGTTAAGGGCACCTTCATCTTGATTTTGTTCGCCCGACTGGTAATATATCAACCACCCTCTCCCCCCACTCGTATCCGCTCCTGCCTTGGATCCCCCTGGGATCTGGCTGCAGTTTGTGATGTAAATTTTTCAATAATTTGGACCTCGGTGTATGTCATTAGCGGTTTATTTACGAAGTCTGGGATGAGGCCTCAAGCAGCTCTGATATATGTAGTTATTCGAGTGGATGAACAATGGATCAGCGGTGACGGGGTGGTTTGGTGGAGGCTCGCGGGTGGCTGGAGGCAGCAGCACTCAGGGTCCAGGGAAGCATGGCGCGCGAGGCCCCTTATATGGTGGATGGGCACATTTGAGCCGATAGCGACGAGAAACCTTGACACCGGTGAATGGTCTAGCAGGAAGCGGGGGCAGAGGGTTCCTAGGCGTCGGAGGCGGTAGCCGCGGGGACGTTTGTGTGGTGGGAGACGTCGCCGGTGCGTGGGGAGGCCAGGCCATCCGGATTTTCTTTATAACTGCGGGTCATCTAGATTGGGTGAAGATGGGTCGAGTTGGGCAATTATTTTTCTGAATCAAATAGTTTTCTAGATTGGGGAACAAGGGTCGGGTCTGGCAGCTCTTTTTTGTTTCGGATCTTTAGCGAAACATTTTCTATGACTTATGGATGGCAGTGGCGCATAATAACTTTTTCAGATCTTTAGCAAATTGTTTTCCGGATTAGCGACCAATGAGCAGGTCGGTCAGCGGTTTTTCGGATCTTTAGCGAATCATTTTCTACCACTTATGGATGGCAGTGGTGGTTTATTGTTTTTCCGGATCTTTAGGAAATCGTACTCCGGATTGGGGAACAAGGGTTTGGTAGGGCAGCTCTTTTTTGGATATTCAGCGAATCATTTTCTACCACTTATGGATGGCAGTGGTGGGTGTTTGTTATTACCAGATCTTTAGCGAGTTGTTTTCTAGATTGGGGAACGAGGGTCGGGTCGGGCAGTTTTTTTTCCGGATCTTCAACAACACATTTTCTACCACTTATGGATAGCAGTGGTGAGTAATTGTTTTTTCTGAATCTTTAGCAAAACTTTTGCCTGATTGGGGAAGAAAGGTCGGGTCGGGCAGCTCTCTTTTTTGGATGTTTATCGAATCATTTTCTACCACTTACGGATGGCAGTGGTGGGTAATTGTTTGAAACTTCAGGGGCAAAGTCAGGATGAACGGGCAGAAGGACGAATCCGTTTATCAGTGTTCAAGAAAACGTTGTGGTAGTGAAGTATATTATGGTAATTTGAGTTGTGGTAGAGACACTTTGTTTTATTAGGGTCAGGACGGACGTGTAGAAGCACGAACCAGAGATCCATAAACTTATGATTATTTGTGTTGTGGTAGAGACACTTTCTTTTATTAGGGTCATTTCAATTATTTCTATTTGTGGTGCTGGCACAATGACATGCTACAAACTCCCATCACGAGCTTCGACGAGTGCGGCGGCATGCTTCGGCGACCGTGTTGATGCTTTCAGGTGTGGTGCGACGGCTGCAACGATGGCACCACGACTCACTTCTAACACCTGTGCGGTGCTCTGACTGCCATGGCGATGGCGCGGCGACACGCTTCTAACGCCCGTGTGGTGCTTCGGCGACCGCGATGCTGCTACGACGGCTTGGCTCAACGGCCATGTCGATGCTATGATGTGACGTTGTCTTAGGGAGGCCCGATTGCTTCGAAGATGCCGCGACAACGTGTTTCATGGTCATGGTAGTGTTGAGACAACGTGCATGCCTATTTCAAATGTTGCGACGGCCACGGCGATGGCGGCCCGACTGCTCTGCTGATGACGCAATGGCATGTTTAAAGGTGGCGGCGTCAAGGATTACATGTGAGGGGGTGTGGTGTGGTGTGCGCAACATCGACTTCATCAACTTCCTAATACCAAATGAAAGCAGCACCCTTGATCAATCATACGATGTTCTAGTATTTGTACGATCACATGTATAACTACCTGGCAAATCATTGCGTGTGAAGTAAGTGTAAGAAGGATCCTTTAGAAAAAGGCAATCACGGGGACATAGGCACAAATTGCAAACTCGACTATAGATGGGCTAGCTTCGTGTGGGGACACACAGGCTCTCGCATCACACGATCGCGTAAGATCGGACGGGGCTAGCTGCGGCTTACAAAGTTAATAAATCATCCGAATACTTTGAAATGTTTTCCTTTTTTTGAGCGGTGATGGGAATAGGTGTCGAGTGTGGATGATATATTGAAGCAGGGATAGAAACAGTGTTGTTCACGAACTCGGCGCAGGCGTACTGTCGTCCCTGCCCCGCCCGCAGTATATATGGTCCGACCAATGGGCCGGTTCCCCACACGCCTTTCCGTTCCCCATCTCAGACAACCCAAATCCCCACATCCAAAACCTAGTTCCCGGCGATCTCTCCTTGCCCGGTTCCCGGCCACCACCGATGGCATTGGACCCGCCACCCGCGGAGCCCGCCGGGGATGCCAGGTCGTCTGCCTCCCCGCTGAAGGAGTCGCAGCCATCCGGCACTGGTCCACCGCCACCGCCATGCTAGGGGCTGCCCACGAGAAGAACACCTTGTGGATCGACAACCTTCCCGCGCACACGAGCGAGGAAGACGTCACGGCAACCTTCACCCTGTATGAGGCGCTCGAGTGCATCATCACACGCGCAACTCTGTGTTCGTCGTTTTCCGCTTTGTCGCCATGTCCCGAGCCGCTCTCGAGGCGCTCCGCAGGTCCAAGGTCAAGAGCGCGTTCATCTGGGTCGAGTACACCTGGTCGGTAACTTCTCACCCCCTCCTTCTCCACCACTAGGATTCGCTCCCACCTTGGATCCCCCTGAGATCTGGCTGCAGTTCGCGATGTCAACTTTTCACTAATTAGGACATCGGTGCTTGCGATTTGCAGTTTATTCATGCGATGTGGGATAAGGCCTCCAGTAGCTTTGATATATGTAATTATTCAAGCGAAGGCACACGAGATCAGCGGTGACGGGGTGGCCTAGTAGAGGCATGCAGACGGCTGGGGGATGGCGGCGCTCAGGGTCCACGGGAGCGCGCGGGCAAGGCCCTTGAGTCAGGCTGGCAATCGGGTCGGGTTTTAGCGGGCCAACCTCTACCAAATCCAGGCCCGAATAGCTAATCGGGTCAACCCATGATCCAACCCCTGGGTTTGACGGATGAGCCATGCCCACACCTGATGGGTGACCCGACCCATTCGGGCACCCATCGGCTCGATGAAAACATTTCCATTTTTTAATCCGCCTAGCATGCAATAAGTTCAAACAAAATCGGTGAATGACCTAGCATGAAGCAGTGGCAGTGGGTTCCTCGGCGGAGGTGACCGCCAGGGAGACGCTGACTGTGCGCAGGGAGGTTAGGTTGTCCGGATTTTCTTTCTAACCACGGGTCATATGGATTGGGGAAAGAAGGATTGGGTTCGGAATTTTTTTCCGGATCTTTAGCAAATCATTTTCCGGATTGGGGAACAATGGCCGGATCATGCAACTCTTTTTTTTTTATCTTTAGTGAATCATTCTCTACTACCACTTATGGATAGCAGTGGTGGGTAATTGTTTTTCCGGATCTTCAGCAGATCATTTTCCGGATTAGGGAACAATTGCCAGGTCGAGCAGCTTTTTTAAAACCTTGATCTTTAGCGAATCATTTTCTAGCACTTATGGATTATTTTTTTAGTTAGCAAATCATTTTCTGGTTTGGGGAACAAGGGTCAGTTTGGGCAGCTCTTTTTTTCCCGGATCTTTAGCAAATCATTTTCTACCACTTATGGATGGCAGTGGTGGGTAATTGATTGCAACTCCATGGGCAAGGAAGATCAGGAAAGACATGCAGAAACATCAATCTCTTTATCTGTGTTCAAGAAAAAAGTTGCTAAGCGATTATTAAGTGTTAAGCAATGGAAAAATGCTTCGCTTTGGCCTAATTGGTAGATTAAGAGTATTTGATAATTTTGACCAGAATTTGGCTATTTTTGAACTGCTTCTGCTTAGCTGCTTGCGCAATAATGGCAGTATGTCATTTATGTTATTATTAGGGTCTGTATGGGATTTATTTCCTTCAGATTCTGGCCAAATCATGGAAAGATGATCTGCATTTGACTATGTCTATTAGAACTGAAATACATTTTAGTTGTCATTTTTCTTGCTGTGTGAACGTGATGTGTATTTGCTATGTTGTGAAGGTCATTTTAGATGCTACTTCAACTACCCGTGTGCCATGTTTCCTATTTTCTTGTGCATACTATTCAAAACAGTCAAATTCTGGCCAAGTTTGAAAAAACGGTCAAGCGCGCTTAAGCGCCCATTGCTCTATGTTGTGGCCTTCCACTTTTATGAACATTAGCCTTTATGAGTAGGTATAGAAATACGCCTAGATTGGTGATTGCTTCTTGTTCTAGGGTGAAATTTCTATGTTGGTGTTGTCTAAATATTTATGCCCTCGTGATGTTTACTTGTGTTTGTTGATTGGTTTTTACAAGCTATAGCTGTTAGGAACCTTTGGGTTGGAGGAACTAGTCCGTCTATCTCAACGCATGAGGTAGAGGGGGAGTTCCAAAAGTTTGGAAAATTGAAGGTGTTGCGTTCTCCCATGATCAAACTTCTACATACATCGACTTTGAGAAGCTGGAAGTTGCCATTTTTTATCATAGAGCCTTTAATGGGACTGGTTTAGGGGGCAAGGAATTGTGTGCTGATTTCTGGAGGTCCAGAGGAAGAGCGGTATGCATCTATTATTGTTGACTGAGTCTATGAAGTGTTTCTAGGCCGCAGTTTTTCAAGGGACGTTGCCTTATTAATTAGTTATTTGTACTGATTTTGATAGGAACAGTCGGAAGCAGGAAACTTTAACAGTAGAGGATCAATGCCACTGGGTGAAATGGGAGTTGGACATGCAAAGGTACTACTATTTACTTCTCTTGGTTCTTGTTGTTGTATTGTCCTCTTTTATCTGCGGGTTACTTACTGTCATGTCATGTTCTATTTGGTAGCGTTCTGCTATGGTATGAATGAGAGAGGCAAAAATTCCTACCAATGTTCTCTGGGTGGATTTACCAAATACACATAAAGGTAACGAGGAGGCACTAAGGCAGGCTATGGTAGCACATGGTGTGGTTACAAACATCAAAGTTTTTCCAGAAAGGCGGTATGCTTTTGTGGAGTTTGCAACAATTGAAGGAGCTTCTGATGCTAAGAACTTCTTGATGGACGTCTTATCAATAATACAAAGATTCATGTTCTTTCCTTCAGCAGTGTGCTTCATAACCTAACAATGCTTCTGCCAGTAGAGCCTTGAATGGGACAGATTTAGGGGGCAAGGAATTGTGTGTTGATTTCAAAAGGTTCACAGGAAGAGCGGTATGCATCTATTATTGTGGACTAAGTTTGTGAAGTGCTCCTAGGATGTAGTTTTTCAAGGGGCACTGTCTTACTATTTAGTTATTTGTACTGATTTTGATAGGAACGGTTAGAAGCAGGCACCTTCAACAACAAAGGATCAATGCCAGCCGGTGAAATGGGAGTTGGACATGCAAAGGTACTGCTATTTACTTTTCTTGGTTCTTGTAGTTGTACTCTCCTCTTTGATATGTGGGTTTCTTACTATCATATCATGTTCTGTTTGTCAGGGTTCTGCTGGAGTACGAACGAGAGAGGCAAAAATTCCTACCAATGTTCAACGGGTGGGATTACCCAGTACATATAAAGTTAACGAGGAGGCACTAAGGCGGGCTATGGCAGCACATGGTGTGGTTACAGACATGAAAGTTTTTTTCCAGAAAGGCAGTATGCTTATGTGGAGTTTGCAACCACTGAAGGAGCTTCTAATGCTAAGAATCATCTAGATGGGCGTCTTTTCAATAATACAAGGATTCATGTTCTTTTCTTCAGCAGTGGGCTTGATAATCTGACACATCTTCTTGGGTTCCCTAGATCAGAGATGTACGATGATATATAGTCCACATGCCGCATGTGATTATTTTGGTGCTGGTCGCAGTAGTCATGGCACATCACAAGTGTATGATCCTCGACGTGGAAGTATAAAATAATTGGACTTTGGTGCAATGCCAATCATTGGTGGTATCCTTCCAGCACCTGAAGCTCGCTCATCTTTGTTGTCTGGACATTCTGCTCATAGTGCACTTGATCAGAGAGAAGCCAAAAGGGTGAGGCTTGATGCTGCCAGCGACCCTTATACCATGTAAGGCCAGGCACTAAGGGTCTTCAGCCGGGCCGGGTAGCTTTTTTTAACCTTGATCTTTAGTTAATCATTTTCTATGACTTATGGATTGTTGTTTCGGACATTTAGCGCGGGCACCGGCGCTACTAATAAGGTGCTACAGCTAACGTATAGCAGTAGCGCCGGTTGTCCCGCGCTACTACTGTACATGAATAGCTGTAGCGCTCTTTGGGAAATGGCGCTACTGATATTATCTGCAGCGCTGTTTGCTGGGACGCGCTACTGACAATGCGGCGCTACTGCTAAATTTCCCCCCTCGCTACTACTAGTTTATTTATTAGTTTTTTCCTGCATATTTATTTTGTATTTGAATAGGCTTTATACAATAATCTTTAGCATATCATACACATACAAATGTAATCATAGCATATACATATAATTAGTCTCATCAAATCATGTCATCATCATAATCATCATCCAACACAAAGTGGTCTCTCGTCATCATCTCGAAAATAGCAATACAAGTCTCGAGTGATATGCAAATACATCATCATCCATCTAAACAATGATATACGCGAGAAGAGCTATCACTTTGAGAACATGAGTTCGCATTAGCGTGAACCTCTAAACAAACTACTGCCTGTCGCTCGGAAACCGGAAGGGCCTGACACTCCAGCCACTTGTCGTATATATACTCCTTGCATAGCACTTCTTTGCCATCTATGATCTATGCACCTGCATCATCACATGAGTCGATGATATGCAACATATATAATTGAGCAACAGAAAAAGACAGACTTGGCAAAAATAAAAACAACATATCATAAGCATAAATAACAAAGTTCATCGTACCCCAAAATGCCCTAACTAGAGTGATTTTCACTAGTCGAGGAGGAGGACGGTTTAATTACATCACAAATAAAGTTTCACCGTGCATAACTCAAAGTTTTGTCATACAGAAAGTATGGACTAAATGGACACATTGTCATATATCGACAATCACTCCAACATGTCGTTCCATCCATCCAAGTCAGGGAGATAGTCCTCGAGCCTAGTGAAAGGCTTCAGGTCGAGACGTTGAGAGGCTATCCATGTTCGGATGTCTTCCCGCGACATTTGTCCTTCTCCGCAGAACATCCCTGTTTTTACGACGACCTCCTTCATGATGATTTGGGCAAGTTCGCGCTGGATGTTATAGAACTCAGCTCGAAGTCGATGATCCTCGATATCTCCTATGTCCTTTGCCCATTGCAGAATATGGGCATCGCCGGATCTAGGTGACATGCGAAGGTTCTGGTGATCCCTTCTGCACTCCAGCATGTGGTGTAGGACATAGAATCCATCATTAAGAGAATCGTTCGGTTGCTGGATGCAGCAGAAGTCGGTCTTATGGCTGAAGGCGACCCTGCCGCCCCTTCTCTTCTTGTCCCTGACCTCTCCACCCCTTGCTTGGTAGTAAAACATAGCACTGTCGAGAACATCCTTGATGTGGGTGTAATCCTTTTTGTGAATGTTCTTCGACGAGTCCAAGTAAAGAGCGTGGGAGAATCGGGGGTAGAGGATGATGAGGACGGCGCGCCCGCCGCTGCGCAAAATAAGTCCTCAAATTAATTAGCCTCCACCGTGCAAATGAATGATTGAAATCGAAGGAAGGATAGCAGCGCGGATGACTTACACGGGATGATAAGGCATGAGAATCGCCTCCTTGTCCTTATTGGCGAGCATGAAATTGACGATGTAATCCCTCCCATATTCACGGTGATTTGCGCAGACTCCCAAGAAGCCCTCGTGCATGTAGTACGGATCAGCGACACAGATATGAGATATCTGCTCAACCCCGATGATGTAGTTCATGTGCAAGGCATAAAGGCGGACAAACGTAAAATCCAGCTTCTTCACGTGAAACATGTCGAATATGTAATCGAATCGGAGGAAGAACTTATCCGCGAGGAAGCTATCGACGTACGACATTTGCCGTGGAACGTTAACCACGTAGAGTGGGTATCCTGGATCTTTCGAGGCGATGAGGTCTTTCTCTACCCGCAGCACATCGTCATGAAGTCTCTTTAGATCGCCGAATCTGGCCCGTAGCGCTGTTGCAAGTAGGATTGGTTGACCGGGGATATGCCATTTATCCGCACCGGGGATATCTATACGGTCCTGAAGCCGAGGCTGCTGAGGCGGCTGGATCATAGAAACAGCTTTTTTGCCTTTCCTCGCTCTCTTCCTAAACTTCTTTACTACCGGAAGGTCGTCCATAATATATTGAGACGGCAATTCAGGCACCGACTCATGATGCTCAAACCCTGAGGAGGCGCCAGTATAGACATACTGTTCAGCAGCGCCATCGTCGTCCTCATCCTCATCCATGGAGACGTCATCAGCGACTAATGGAGCCTCCTCCTTACCCCGTCCGCTATCACCCAACCCGACACCCGACGATAATTGGGTAGGTGGGGTGTTGATGTTCATACCTTGCTGAGGCTGCGTGCTCGTGGGTGTGCTCCCGGCCGCCTCCAGACGAAGCAGACTCTTTGGCCACAACAGGACCCACCCAGCATTGCAACAATCACCAAGCCGCCGCGGTGTCTCGTCGTCATCCACCAGTAGTACTGGAGGAGGCAAATTCTCGTGGCCCGGTTTGACACTGGCCACGGAAACCTTGAAGACATTCGGGGGGATCGGCCGGCTGTGGAACAATGGTTCCTTCGGCTCCATTATTGTCGCCTTCCCCACGTCCACCTTTTGGTTGCTGATGGTGTACAATATGGTGCATGGGGTTTCGTCGGCCTGCAAAGAAAATTCTGCGACGTGAGACATCCGAAAGGCAACGAAAACGGGAGATTATACATTTATATTGAAGGGGGCCGGTGTGACAGATACCATGAGGGCGTCGAGCTCAGCCAAAGACGAAGCACCGCCTAGCATGTCCGGTGCGGGAGCCGGTGCGGGAGCAGGTGCAGCTGCAGGTGCTGGTGCAACGCTAGTCGAGCTGCTCCCCGCCAAGAAGTTAGCAAGGGGAAAGTCTGCTGCATCTTTTTTTGGATTTTGCCTGGTCCAATTGAAAACGGCCGGAACCAAGGTAGTAGAAATATCTAAAGCCACCTGTTTTGCGGCAGCTACCGCTGTTGCGACTGTCTTAGTTGATTTCTTCTCAACTACAATCTCAACCCTCTTGTCGATGTTTTCTTCATTTAACCTCCGTCTTTCTTTTCTCTCCTCCGTGGTCTCACGGTAGTACTTCTTCCACGTGGCGCCGTCTCCGACACCGTGCACGCATCCATACGACGGTCGAGTATCCACCGGTTGTTGTTTCAATATGTTCAACGCCCGGTTGAATGGAGTGTCCCACTTGGGCCTCACCAATGCCTCAGACGGTGAGTCGCTTTTAGCCGCAATACTGTGCTGCTCTCTCTGCAAAAGGCACAACGATCATTTACAAATATGACTAACGTGTGCAGTCGAATTGATCAGAAACTAAAATTACCAGCAGTCTCATGAACTCCGTAATGACCGGTGTTGTCTCGTAAACCTTTTTCACTGGGTCCCAACGGTGCCGGGCCCTGAGGACGTCACGCTCTACGGGACGGTGAACTCCGCCAAGGGGTCTGGGATGCCCAGACTCGCGGCTTCCACGTCTTCCTTGGCCCATTTGGACCTCTTTCCACCGTAACCACGGCTTTCGAGGTGGTGGCTCCCAATGTTCCTCTCCTGAAGCCCCTTCATGTACTTAGACTTTTTTTTGGCATCTTCGACCTCGCAAGCCTCCTTGAATATTTGAAACTGCTCTTCCGTGATTGTCGGATCATCCTTTACAATCTCGGAGTAGGGTTCCTTCTTGTCGATGATCCTTGCTTTCACTCGATTTTTCCAGGCGGCCAACGCGTCGCTAAACTTGGTCATGGCGTGTTTGTTTATCTTCTTCATTACCGCGTCCTCATCTGGATCTTTATAATCCTTCTCATTCCGGTCCGAGAACAAGAATATCTGGTGAAACTTCTTTAGGAGGGAGCTCCTCATATTTTCTATCTTCTGTAGTTTCTCATCGTTGATGGTGGCGGTTGTCCGTACGATGCAGCCTATTTGATTGCCGTAGCATCGACGCGCTTCCTCGGGCGCCGTTGGCTCAAAATTGCCGTCGTCCACCTCCGTGACCACCACTCTAGTAGTCCTGAGTTTGTTAGGAACCCGTTGCCTCTTTGCTTTCGGTTCTACACCGGCTCCGCTCCTCGAGGCACCGTCGGTCTCAGTCTCAGCGCCGGCCTTGATGTCGGTCTGAGTCTGAGCGTCGGTCTCAGTCTCAGCACCGGTCTGCGTGTCGGTCTCAGTCCCCAATGCCACCGGTGGGCCCAGCAATAACATCGGTTGATCATCGGTAAGGCTAAAAAATTCGTCTGCCGCCCGGTAGGCGTCGTCGCAATCACCAGAACCCTGTCCTTCATCGTTGCTAGCCATGTTTCCTATGATGAAATCTAGTCAATTAATTCTAGACCTAATAAAATGAATAATGACATAAAAAGGCCTATTGTTTTGCAGGAATGTTGACTCCTTCTTGGTGCGGCAAATCACGGGCACTCGATATGTCCTAGTTTGCAGCACAAGTCATGCTGAAATTCACGGAAAATTTCGGCATGAGCTTTGCTAAAAAGTGGACAAATCGAGAACCTGAAATTTGCCGGAAAAGAAATGAATCAACATTCCGGCAAAACATAGGCCACTAAGCATCATTCCCTGCAAACAGTGTCCAAATATACACGAGCAACCACATGTGAAAATAGTGTAGAAGAAAATTCATTTAACTACTAATAGAACAAAATTCAGTTAACTTTAGTGCTCTATAATGATGAAAGGAAAAAAATTCAGTTAACTACTAATTTCATTCATTTAGGTTATTCATTTAACATCACCTAATTAACCTACTGTACCAATACTACTAGCAGCACTACTAACCTAATTAACCTAGCAAAACTCTAGTGCCCTAACTGAAAAACATCTAATTAACATCTACTAGTACCACTATTGCCCTAACCTAATTAACATCTACTAGTATCACTATATACTATACAAGCAGCATCTACCCTAATTAAACCCTACTGCCCTAACTAACTTTTGTTGTAAACCAAATTTTTTGCTCTAACATCTACTACTTAACATCCTTTGCTCTAAACTAAATTTTTTGCTATAAACAAACTTTTGCTCTACTAATTTTTTCTCTAGAATGCAGAGAGAGATGAGTGGGGGAGGGGTGGGGGACTTACAGAGAGGGGAGAGACGGTGGCGGGGAGGTGCTCGGTGATGGAGGCAGGGGCGAAGAGGGCGGGCTCGGGCACCGGCAACGGTGGTCCTGGGCGGGCTCGGGCGGTGATGAGGTGGAGGGCGCCGACGGTGACGTCGAGGGCGGTCTCGGGCGGCGGCGGTGAGGCTGAGGGCGGCCTCGGGCGGCGGCGGTGAGGATGACGGCGGCCTCGGGGGGAGACGGTGAGATTGCGGGCGTCCACGCCGGCAGGAGACTGCGGCGAAGTGGGGCGACGGCGAATTGGGGAGACGGCGGCGAGGGCGAGGGATTTGGGGAAGAAGTGGTGGCCGGGGGGGGGGGGGGCGGGGGGAAACCGCTGTTTAAGTGAAACGTAACGGTAGCGCGTTTCCAAAAATGCGCTATAGCTAAGTTAGCTATAGCGCATTTCCTGAAACCCGCTACTGCTATTCCTTTCTCCTTTTTTCCCTTTTTTCTTTTATTTTTCTTTACATTTTTTTTTCCTTTCTCCTTTTTCTATTTCTTCCATTTTCATTTACTTTTCTACTTGTTTTTCACTTTATTTTATTTCCGGAGCAGCGCCTTACACGTAAGCGCGCTACAGCTAAGAAGAGTAGCAGTAGCGCTGGGCCAGTATACGCGTTACTGCTAGGTTGGGCTAGCCATGCGCGCCCAATTCAAACATAGCGGCAGCACTTTTCACTAGTACGCGCTACTGCAAAAGTCATAGCAGTAGCGCGGTTTATTTAAGCGCGCTGCTACTAAGTAGCAGTAGCGTTTGATTTTGTACAGCGCTACTGGTAAGATTCTGTGTATAGGCTTTTCCCTAGTAGTGTAAAAAGAAATGATGTACTAATACAGAATAATCCTTGGTTAGTCATAATTGTTTATTTCTTGAGTGAAATTGCTCCATTCATGTGCTAACGTTGTGTAATGAGTTGTGCACAAGTGACAGAATTTGTTGTTATTCGGGCTGTGATTTGATATAAATATGAAGTGTATTTTATCTTTGATCTATTTCACTTCAAGTTGGACCATTCATAGCTATGTCATAGTTTTTTGTTGCTAGGACTACTTGTATGAGAATTTTATTCATATATTTCATTACAGACATAGTATGCGTGCTTATGGCATTTGTTCTTTGATTGGGTTTTACATGATAGAGCTATTAGGAACCTATGTGTTGGAGGAATTAGTTCATCTATTTCAAAGCAGGAGGCAAACGAAGAGTTTCATAGGATTGTAAAGTTTGAAGGTGTTGAATTCTCCATTGGTCAAACTTTTGCATACATCATCTCTGAGTAGCTGGAAGATGCCATTTCTTCCTATAAAATCATGTATGGGTCATATTTTATATTCCTGTTCGGCTTATAGTTTGGAGGGATACAATTCAAATCCATATGGGTTAATGAAACATGATTAATAAAACATTAACATAAACAACAATGTGCCTTCTTGTATGATGTATAGAAATGTTATAAGCACACTTACTTAAACTTATGATTATTTGTCTTTCTCTAGAGACACTCTCTTCGATTTGGGTCATTTACTTCATTCTATGTTTGGGAATCAAGTATATTATGCCAATGAGATATTGTATGCATTCCTTCTTTTTGAGATGTATTTAAGTCAGAAAGTAATAACTAACTAACTCCATGAAATAAATTAAAAGGTGTTTGTGAAGTTCATGTTGTTGAGAGTATTTTTCCCAAGCGCAGGATAATTGGGTTTGAGCCGACTACGCTTGTCCCTCTGCCCCCACCCCACCCGTGACGGTAATACATACGAGTGTGGCCCCATAGGGAACATATGGACAAGAATATTTCACGGGTGAGGATATGGTTGTGAGAGGTTGCGATGGGCGGGCCCCAAAGTCATGTCTCTCGAGAAATAAGAGAACGACTAACAACATATGTTTCTATTTGTTTGTCTTTATTTTGCTAGATAGATTGAGGCTATGCAATCTTGGATTATGAATGAGATATTTGACCTTGGTTATCAAGGCATAATGAAAAGTTTGATCTATATGATGGGTAAACGTGCTTGTTGTGAGAAGGTCACACTTAACAATTCTTGGTGATGGCATTGTTTTTTTAGTGTTCCGGTGATGGGAATAGGTTTCTAGATGATGTTGAAGTGGGGATAGAAAAGGTGTCGTACACGGACACCGTGTAGCCCCGCCCGCAGTATATATATATACAGTCCAGTCCACGGGATAGTTTCCTCACTCTGTTCCATTCTCCGTGACAGACAGCCTAAATCCCCACATACTAATCCTAGCTCCTGCTGATCTCTCCCTACCCTGATCTTCTCTGCCAGGGATGTCATCGGATCCACCGTCTGCGGTGCCCTCTGTGGACGTGGAAGCCACCACGCCATCGGCCTCACCATCGAAGGAATCGGAGCCCGTCGGCGTTAAGGGTGCAGCCGTCGTCGCCACCACGCAAGTTAGCGCCCATGAGAAGAACGCACTGTGGGTCGGCAACCTGCCTGCGCACGCGGGCGAGGACGCCGTCGTGGTGCCCTTCTCCCCGCACAAGGCACACGACTGTGTCATCATGCGCGTCGGATACCGCAGCTACGCCTTCATCATTTTCCGCTCCATCGCCGAGTGTCGGACCGCCCTCCAGGCGCTCCGCGGGTCCAAGATCAAGGGCGCCTTCATCCTGATTGAGTTGGCCCAGCCTGTAATATCTCAACCCCCCTCCCCCCACTCATATTTGCTCCGACCTTGGATCCGCCTGGGATCTGGCTGCAGTTTGTGATGTAAATTTTTCAATAATTAGGACTTTGATGTTTGTCATTTGTGTTTATTTAGGTGGTCTGGGCTGAGGCCTCCAGCAGCTCTGATATATGTAGTTATTCCAGTAGAGGCACAATGGATCAGCGGCGACGGGGTGGTCTGGTGGAGGCTCGCAGGTGGCTGGAGGCAGCAGCGCTCAGAGTCTATGGAAGCGCGGCGCAGGAGGCCCTTGGTATGGTGGATGGGCACGTGTGAGCCGATAACGACGGGAAACCTTGACACCGGTGAATGGCCTAGTAGGAAGCGGTGGCAATGGGTTCTCGGGCGCTAGAGGCAGCAGCCGCGGGGAGGTTTGTGGGGTAGGGGACGTCGGCAGCGCCCAGGAAGGCTAGGCCGTCCGGATTTTCTTTATAACTACAGGTCATCTGGATTGGGTGAGGAAGGGTCGGGTTGGGCAATTGTTATCTAAATCAAATAGTTTTCTAGATTGGGGAACAAGGGTCGGGTCAGGCAGCTCCTTTTTGTTCCAGATCTTTAGCGAATCGTTTTCTACCACTTATGGGTGGCAGTGGTGCGTAATTGTTTTTCGGATCTTTAGCAAATTATTTTCAGGATTAGCGACCAATGAGTTGGTCGGTCAGCTCTTTTTTCGGATCTTTAGCAAAGCATTTTCTACCACTTATGGATGCATGGGAGTGTTAGGATATTGTTTTTTCTGGACCTTTAGGAAATCGTATTTCTGAGTGGGGAACAATGGTTTGGTCGGGCAGCTCTTTTTTCCGGATATTCAGTGAACATTTTCTACCACTTATGGATGGCAGTGGTGGGTGTTTGTATTTTCTGAATCTTTAGCAAATCGTTTCCCTGATTGGGGAAGAAGGGTCGAGTCTGGCAGCTCTCTTTTTTGGATATTTATCGAATCTTTTTCTACCACTTATGGATGGCAATGGTGGGTAATTGTTTGAAACTTCAGGGGCAAAGTCAGGATGAACGGGCAGAAGCACGAATCCGTTTATCAGTCTTCAAGAAAGCGTTGGGGTAGTGAAGTATATTATGGTCATTTGTGTTGTGGTAGACACACTTTCTTTTATTAGGGTCAGGACGGACGGGCAGAAGCACGAACCACAGATACATAAACTAATGATTATTGGTGTTGTGGTAGATGTACTTTCTTTTATTAGGGTCATTTTCAATATTTCTATTTGTGGAGTTGGCACAATGACATGCTATAAACACCCATCATGAGCTTCGATGAGTGTGGCGGCATGCTTCGGCGACCGCCTTGATGCTTTCAGGTGTGATGTGACGGTTGCGATGATGGCACAACGACATGCTTCTAACGACCATGCAGTGGTCTCACGGCCGTGGCGATGGCGCGGCGACATGCTTCTAACACCCGTGCGGTGCTTCGGTGACCGCGATGATGCTATGATGGCATGCCTCAACGGCCATGACGATGCTATGATGCGACATTGTCTTTGACAACCGCGATGATGCTACGACAGAGGTCTGATTGCTTCGATGATGCTGCCACAACGTGTTTCATGGTCATGGCAGTGTTGAGACAATGGGCATGACTTCTTCAACGAAGTAGTGACGGGCATGACGATGGCGGCCCGACTGCTCTCGTGATGGCGCAATGGCATGTTCAAAGACGGCATGGTCAAGGATTGCATCTGAGGGGGTGTGGTTTGGTGTGCGCAACATTGACTTCATCAACTTCCTAATACCAAATGAAACCAGCTCCCATGATCAATCATACGATGTTCTAGTATTTTTACAATCACATGTATAACTACGTGGCAAAGCATTGCGTGTGAAGTAAGTGTAAGAAAGATCCTTTAGAGAAAGGCAGTCACGGGGAAGCAAGCACAAATCGCGAACTCGACTATAGATGGGCTAGCTTCACGGTGGGACACACAGGCGCACGCGGGTAGGATCGGATGGCGCCGGATGGGGCTTACAAAGTCAATAAATCATCCGACTGTTTTGACACATTTTCCTTTTTTAGCGGTGATGGGAATAGGTGCCGTGAATGTATGATATATTTGAGCAGGGATAGAAACGGTGCCGCCCATGGAGTCGGCGCACGCGCGCAGCCGTCCCTGCCCAGCCCGTAGTATATACGGTCCGACCCGCGTGCTGGTTCCCCACACCCCGTTCCGTTCCCCATCTCAGACAGCCCAAATCCCCACATCCTAACCCTAGCACCCGGTGATCTCTCACTTCCCTGATCCCCACCGCCATCGATGTCATTGGACCCATCGCCTGCGGGGCCCTCAGATGCCGCCAGGCCATCGACCTCCTTGCCGAAGGAGGCGGAGCCCTTTGGTGCTAGGGGCGTCGCTGCCGCCACCGCACCAGGGGCCCCCCACGAGACATCCGCGCTCTGGGTTTACAACCTGCCCACACATGCTCGCGAGGACGACATCATAGTTGCCTTTGACCCTCACAAGGCGCTTGACTGCGTCATCACGCGCGCCGGTCCGATAGCTACATGCTCGTCCTTTTTCGCTTCGTCACCGACTCTCGGGCCGTCCTCGAGGCGCTCCGCGGGTCTAAGGTCAAGGGCGCGTTCATCCAGCGTGAGTTTTCCCAACCGATAACTTCTCACCCCTCCTTCTCCCCAACTCGTATCTGCTCCCACCTTGGATCCCCTGGGATTTGGCTGTAGTTTATGATGTGAATTTTCTAATAATTAGGACTTCTATGCCTGTGATTTGCATTTTATTTAGGTTGTGTGGGCTGAGGCCTCCAGCAGCTCTGATATATATAATTATTCGAGCGGCGGCACACGAGATCAGCGGTGACGGGGTGGTCTAGCGGAGGCTCCTAGGTGGCTGGGGTATGGTGGCGCTCAGTGTCCAGGGGAGCGCGGCAAGCGAGGCCCGATGGGTGACGGGACCCATTCGAGCACCCATCGGGTCCATGAAAATATTTCCATTTTTTACTCTGCCTAGCATGCAACAAGTTCAAACACCATCGGTGACAACCTGGTAGCTTTATAGTCATGTCGATGCTTCCTTCCTCAGTAGTTAGCCGAGGTGGTACTAAACATTACAAGGCAACGGTGCCCTGTCTGTTGTAGGCTGCAACTAATATATTTGACATGGGCCAATTCTTGGACTACTTTTGGGCCTACAAAGGACTAGGAAAATTGTGCATGTAAATGTGCTTATTACTAGCTGGGCGTTGCTGAACCCCATGATTTTTTAGTAGTATATTAGCAATGGTTGTTGGATGTTCCTGAAATGCTAATATATGTATTGTATTTAGATAAAAGACCATATGTAATGATAAATATTTTATTTCTAAATAGTAATATTAATCGGGCAACCCACCGGGTAACCCACGGGTATAAACTTGTGCCCATACCCTACCCATGACTAATCAGGTTACCCATCGATGAAGATGATGAGCATGATTGGTTTGATGCCAAAAAATAGCATGCCAACATTTGGCAAATGCCAAAAACTGGCCAGTGCTAGGTTGGTTACCATGTTTACTTGCCAACCTCACAAGAAGTTGCCAATTTTTGGCAACTTCTGATATTGCCAATTGTTGACTTGCCAAGTATTGACACTACAAAATGTTGGCATCAATCCAATTATTCTCGACGACCCATACACTACCCATTCAGGTCAGGTGCCCATCGATGCGGCCACCCATGGGACGAGTTGCCGGGTTGAGCCTTGAGATGGTGGATGGGAGCGCAAGGGTCGGATTGCTGGGATGATGGCCTTGAGATGGTGGATGGGCATGTGGGGCATTGATCGCGACGGGAAACCTTGACATCGGTAAATGACCTATCACGATGTGGTGGCAGTGGCTTCATGGGCGGAGGTGGCCGCCGAGGAGACGCTGGCGGTGCGCAGGGAGGACGGGTTGTCCGGGTTTTCCTTTTAACCGTGGGTCGTTTGGATTGAGGGAAGAAGGGTCGGGTAGGGCAAGTTTTTTCTGGATTTTCAGCAAATCATTTTCCGGATTGGGGAACAAGGGTCGGGTCATGCAAAAAAATCTGGATCTTTTACGAATCGTTCTCTAATACCACTTATTAATGGCGGTAGTGGTGGGTAATTGTTTTTCCGGATCTTCAGCAGATCGATTTCCGGATTAGGGGACAAGGGTCGGGTCGGGCGGCTGTTTTTAACCTTCACTTTTAGTGAATCATTTTCTACCACTTATGGATTGTGTTTTCCGGATCTTTAGCAAATCGTTTTCCAGATTGGGGGACAAGCGTCAGTTCGGGCAGCTCTTTTTTCCGGATCTTTAGCAAATCATTTTCTACCACTTATGGATGGCAGTGATGGGTAATTGTTTGTAACTTCAGGGGCAAGGAAGGTCAGGACGGACCGGAAAAAACATGAATCCCTTTATCGGTGTTCAAGAAAGCGTTCTTAAGCGATGCTTAAGCGCTGAGCAATGGAAAAAGGCTTCACTTTGGCCCTAATTGGTAGATTAAGCATATTTTAAAATTTGGCTAGAATTTGGCTGTTTTTAAACTGCTTCTGCTTAGCTATTTGTGCAATTATGGCAGTATGTCATTTATCTTGTTATTAGGGTTTGTACGGGAGTTGTTTCCTTCAAATTCTGGCCAAATCATGGCTACATGATCTGCACTTGGCTATGTCTATTTGAACTAAACTCCATTTTAGTTGTCTGTTTTCTTAATGTGTGAACCTGATGTGTATTTGCTATGTTGTGAAGTTCATTTTAGATGCTACTTCAACTACCCATGTGCCATGCTTCTTTTTTTTCCTGTGCATACTATTCGAAATAGTCAAATTCTGGCCAAGTTTGAAAAAACGCTCAAGCGCGCTTTAGCTAGTTGTTTTCCGGATTGGGGAATGAGGGTCGGGTCGGGTAGTTCCTTTCCACATCTTTAGCAAAAAAAAATCTACCACTTATGGATCGCATTGGTGAGTAATTGTTTTTCCTGAATCTTTAGCAAAATGTTTCCCTGATTGGGGAAGAAGGGTCGGGTCGGGCGGCTCTCTTTTTGGATGATTATTGAATCATTTTCTATCACTTATGGATGGCAGTGGTGGGTAATGTTCTGAAACTTCAGGGGAAAAGTCGGGACGAACGGGCAGAAGCACAAATCCATTTATTAGTGTTCAAGAAAGCGTTGTGGTAGTGAAGTATATTATGGTCATTTGCGTTGTGGTAGAGACACTTTCTTTTATTAGGGTCAGGACGGACATGCAGAAGCACGAACCACGGATCCATAAACTTATGATTATTTGTGTTGGTAGAGGCACTTTCTTTTATTAGGGTTATTTTTCATTATTTCTATTTGTGGTGCTGGCACAATGACATGCTACAAACTCCCATCATGAGCTTCGATGAGTGCGGCGGAATGCTTCGACGACCGCATTGATGCTTTCAGGTGTGCTATGATGGCCGCAGCGATGGCACCACGACACGCTTCTAACGCCCGTGCGGTGCTCTGACTGCCGCTGCGATGGCGCGGCGCCACGCTTCTAACGCCAGTGCAGTGCTTCGGCAACCATGATGCTACTACGATGGCATGGCTCAACGGCCATGGCGATGCTATGATGCGACATTGTGTTTTGACAACTGCGGCGATGCTACTACGAAGGCTCGACTGCTTCGATGATGCCGCGACAACGTGTTTTATGGTGATGGTAGTGTTGAGACAACGTGCATGACTACTTCAATGATGTTGCGACGGCCACGGCGATGGCGTCCAGTCTGCTCTGGTGATGGCACAATGGCATGTTCAAAGGTGGCAACGTCAAGGGTTGCATGTGAGGGGATGTGGTGTGGTGTGCGCAACATTGACTTCGTCAACTTCGTAATACCAAATGAAAGAGGCACCCATGATCAATCATACGATGTTCTAATATTTGTACGATCACTTGTATAACTACCTGGTAAATCATTGCACATGGAGTAAGTATAAGAAGGATCCTTTAGAAAAAGGCAGTCACGGGAATGCGAGCACAAATCGCGAACTCGACTATAGATGGGCTAGCTTCACATGGGGACACACAGGCTCTCGCGTCACATAATCGCGTAAGATTGGACGGGGCTGGCAGCGGCTTCCAAAGTCAATAAATCATCCGAATGTTTTGAAATGTTTTCCTTCTTTGAGTGGTGATGGGGATATGTGTTGTGTCTAAATGATATACTGAAGCAGGGAAAGAAACGGTGGTGTTCACGAACTCGGTGCAGGCGTGCAGCCGTCCCTGCCCCGCCCGTAGTATATACGGTCCGACCCGCGGGTCGGTTTCCCACACCCCATTCCGTTCCCCATCTCAGATAGCCCAAATTCCCACATCCAAAACCTAGCTTTCGACGATCTCTCCCTGCCCCGATCCCCGCCGGCGCGGGTGTCGTTGGACCCGCCGCTAGCGAGGCCCTTTGAGGTCGCCAGGCAGTCAGCCTCCCTGCCGAAAGATTCGTGGCCTTCCGGCACTAGGGAGCCGCCGCCGTGCTAGGGGCCGCCCACGAGAAGAACGCCTTGTCGGTTGACAACTTGCCCGCGCACACAAGCGAGGAAGACGTCATGGCGGCCTTCGCCCCGCACGAGGCACTCGATTGCGTCATCACACGCGCCGGCTCCCGCAGCTACGTGTTCGACGTTTTCCACTTTGTCGCCGAGTCCCGAGCCGCCCTCGAGGCGCTTCGTGCGTCCAAGGTCAAGAGCGCGTTCATCTGGGTCGAGTACACATGGTTGGTAACTTCTCACCCCCTCCTTCTCCCCCACTAGGATCTGCTCCCACCTTGGCTCCCCGGGATCTAGCTGCAGTTCGCGAAGTCAATTTTTTGGTAATTAGGACTTCGGTGCTTGCGAATTGCAGTTTATTTATGCGGTGTGGAATGAGGCCTCCAACAGCTTTGATATATGTAATTATTCGAGCGGCGGCACACGAGATCAGCGGTGACGGGGTGGCCTAGCAGGGCATGCAAGGGCTGCGGGATGGCGGCGCTCAGGGTCCACGGGAGCGTGATAGGCGAGGCCCTTGAGTCAGGCTGGCAATTTGGTCGAGTTTTAGTGGGCCGACCTCTGCCAAATCCATGCCCGAATAGCTAACCGGGTCAACCCACCACCCAACCCCTGGGATTGCCGGATGATCCATCCCCACACCCGATGGGTGACCCGACCCATTCGGGCACCCATCGAGTCCACAAAAACATTTCCATTTTTAATCCGCCTAGCATGCAACAAGTTCAAACAAAATCGGTGAATGACCTAGAACGAAGCGGTCGTAGTGGGTTCCTCGGCAGAGGTGGCCGCCAGGGATACGCCGGCGGTGCGCAGGGAGGTCAGGTTGTCCGGATTTTCTTTCTAACTACGGGTCATCTGGATTGGGGGAAGAAGGGTTGGGTTGGGCAGTTTTTCGGATCTTTAGCAAATCATTTTCCGGATTGGGGAACAATGGTCGGATCGTGCAACTCTCTTTTTATGGATCTTTAGCGAATCGTTCTCTACTACCACTTATGGATGGCAGTGGTGGGTAATTGTTTTTCCGGATCTTCAGCAGATCATTTTCCGGATTGGTGAAAAAGGGTCGGGTCAGGCAGCCTTTTTTAAAACCTTGATCTTTAGCGAATCATTTTCTACCACTTACGGATTGGTTTTTCTGTTAGCAAATCATTTTCCGGATTGGGGAACAATGGTCAGTTTGCACAGCTCTTTTTTTTCTCGGATCTTTAGCAAATCATTTTCTACCACTTATGGATGGCAAAGGTGGGTAATTGATTGCAACTTCAGGGGCAAGGAAGATCAAGACAGACATGCAGAAACACAAATCTCTTTATCAATGTTCAAGGAAAGCGCTGAGCATTGGAAAATGTTTCGCTTTGTCCCTAAGTGGTAGATTAAGTGTATTTGATAATTTTGGCCAGAATTTGGCTATTTTTGAACTGCTTCTGCTTAGCTGCTTCCGCAATAATGGCAGTATGTCATTTGTGTTATTATTAGGGTCTGTAGGGGAGTTGTTTCCTTCAGATTCCGGCCAAATCATGGAAAGATGATCTGCATTTGGCAATGTCTATTTGAACTGAACTACATTTTACTTGTCATTTTGCTTGTTGTGTGAACCTGATGTGTATTTGCTATGTTGTGAAGGTCATTTTAGATGCTACTTCAACTACCTGTGTGCCATGTTTCCTATTTTCCTGTGCATACTATTCAAAACAGTCAAATTCTGGCCAAGTTTGAAAAACGCTCAAGCGCACTTAAGCTCCCATTGTTCTATGCTATGGCCTTCCACTTTTTTGAACATTATCCTTTATTAGTAGGTGTAGAAACACTCCTAGATTGGTGATTGTTCCTTGTTCTAGGGTGAAATTGCTATGCTGGAGTTGTCTAAAGATTTATGCCGTCATGATGTTTACTTGTGTTTGTTCATTGGGTTTTACAAGCTAGATATGTTAGGAACCTATGGGTTGGAGGAATTAGTCTGTCTATCTCAAGGCAGGAGGTAGAGGGGGAGTTTCAAAAGTTTGGAAAGACTGAACGTGTTGGATTCTCCCATGATCAAACTTCTGCATACATCGACTTTGAGAAGCTGGAAGATGCTATTTCTGCTCATAGAGCCATGAATGGGACAAATTTAGGGGGCAAGGAATTGTGTGTTGATTTCCAGAGGTCCAGAGGAAGAGTGGTATGCATCTATTATTGTTGACTGAGTTTCTGAAGTGCTTCTAGGCTGCAGTTTTTCAAGTGATGTTGTCTTATTATTTAGTTATTTGTACTTATTTTGATAGGATCAGTCAGAAGCAGGCAACTTCAACAGTATAGGATCATTGCCACCCAGTGAAATGGGAGTTGGACGTGCAAAGGTACTGCTATTTACTTCTCTTCGTTCCTGTAGTTTTACTGTCCTCTTTGATCTGTGGGTTGCTTACTATCATATCATGTTCTCTTTGTCAGGGTTCTGCTAGAGTACGAAGGAGAGAGGCAAAAATTCCTACCAATGTTCTCCGGGTGGGTTTACCGAATACACATAAAGTTAACAAGGAGGCACTAAGGCGGGCTATGGCAGCACATGGTGTGGTTACATACATCAAAGTTTTTCTATAAAGGCAGTATGCTTTTGTGGAGTTTGCAACCATTGAAGGAGCTTCTAATGCTAAGAATCTTCTAGATGGGCGATTTTCAATAATACAAGGATTCATGTTCTTTTCTCCAGCAGTGGATTTGATAACCTAATTAACACCGCTTGTTGGGTTCCCTAGATCAAAGATGTACAATGATAGTCCACATGTCGCATGTGATTATTTTGGTGCTGGTCGCAATAGTCATGGCATATCACAAGGGTATGATACTCGATGTGGAAGGTCAAGATAATTAGACTATGGTGCAATGCCAATCACTGGTGGTATCATTCCAGCACCTGAAGCTGGATCATCTTTGTTGTCTGGACATTCTGCTCATAGTGCACTTGATCCGAGAGAAGCCAAAAGGGTGAGGCTAGATGCTGGCATCAACCCTTCTACCATGTAAGGGCACGCACTGAGGGTCTTCAACTGGGTCAGGTAGCTTTTTTAACCTTGATCTTTAGTGAATCATGTTCTATGACTTATGAATTGTTTTTCCCGGACATTTAGCAAATTGTTTTTCGGACTGGGGAACAAGGGTCAGGTCAGGAATCTCTTTTTTCCTCGGATCTTTAGCGAATCGTTTTCTACCACTTATGTATGGCAGTGGTGTGTAATTATTTGCCACTTCGGGGGCAAAGTCACTAAGAATGGGCAGAAGCAAAAATCCATTTATCAGTGATCAAGAATGTGTTGTGGTAGTGAAGTATATTGTGGTCATTTGTGTTGTGGTAGAGACACTTTCTTTTATTAGGTTCAAGACGTACGGGCAGAAGCACGAATCACAGATACATAAACTTATGATTATTTGCGTTGTGGTAGAGACACTTTCTTTTAATAGGGTCATTCACAATATTTCTATGTTTTGTAGTGAAGTATATTATGCCAATGAGATATTGTATGCATACCTTCCTTTTGAGATGTTTTTAAGAGGGAAAGTTATTACTAACCTACTCCTTGAATTAAATTAAAATGTTTATATGAAGGCCATGTTTTTCCAATTATTTTTCTCAAGGTGGCGTAATCAAATGGCCCACCCACACGGCTAGGCCATCCCTGCCCCACTCACAACATATAGGGATGCATCTAGTATCTAGTAACTATGGTATGCCCTGATTTAAGTTTGAATGATGTACTTATCACCCCTCCTTCTCCCCCCACTCATATCTGCTCCCACCTTGGACCCCCAGGATCTGGTTGTAGTTCGCGATGTGAATTTTCTAGTAATTAGGACTTTAGTGCTTGTGATTTGCATTTTATTTTGGTTGTGTGGGCTGAGGCCTCCAGCAGCTCCGATATATATAATTATTCGAGCGGTAGCACACGGGATTAGTGGTGACGCGGTGTTCTAGCGGAGGCTCCTAGGTGGCTGGGGTATGGTGGAACTCAGTGTCCAGGGGAGCGAGGCTAGCGAGGCCCTTGAATCAGGCTAGCAATCGGGTCGAGTTTCACCGGGCCGACCTCTACCAAACCCATGCCTGAATAGCTAATAGGATGGCGGTGGTGGGTGATTTATTGCAACTTCAGGGGCAAGGAAGATCAGGAGAGACATGCAGAACATCAATCTCTTTATCTGTGTTCAAGAAAAAAGTTGCTAAGCGACTAATAAGTGTTGAGCTATGGAAAATGCTTCGCTTTAGACCTAAGTGGTAGATTAAGCGTATTTGATAATTTTGGCCAGAATTTGGCTATTTTTGAACTGCTTCTGCTTAGCTGCTTGCACAATAATGGTAGTATGTCATTTATGTTATTATTAGGGTCTGTATGGGCGTTATTTCCTTCAGATTCTGGCCAAATCATAGAAAGATGATCTGCATTTGGCTATGTCTATTTGAACTGAACTACATTTAGTTGTCATTTTTCTTCCTGTGTGACCATGATGTGTATTTGCTATGTTGTGAAGGTCATTTTAGATGCTACTTCAACTACCTGTGTGCCATGTTTCCTATTTTCCGGTGCATACTATTCAAAACAGTGAAATTCTGGCCAAGTTTGAGAAAATGCTCAAGCGCGCTTAAGCGCCCATTGCTCTATGTTGTGACCTTCCACTTTTATGAACATCACCCTTTATTAGTAGGTATAGAAATACGCCTAGATTGGTGATTGTTCCTTGTTCTAGGGAGAAATTTCTATGATGATGTTGTCTAAAGATTTATGCTCTTGTGATGTTTACTTGTGTTTGTTGATTGGTTTTTACAAGCTATAGCTGTTAGGAATCTATGGGTTGGAGGAATTAGTCCGTCTATCTCAACGCAGGAGGTAGAGGGGGAGTTTCAAAAGTTTGGAAAGATTGAAGGTGTTGCATTCTCCCATGATCAAACTTCTGCATACATCAACTTTGAGAAGCTGGAAGTTGCCATTTTTTATCATAGAGCCTTTAATGGGATGGATTTTGGGGGCAAGGAATTGTGTGTTGATTCTTGGAGGTCCAGAGGAGGAGCAGTATGCATCTATTATTGTTGACTGAGTCTGTGAAATGTTTCTAGGCTGCGGTTTTTCACGGGACGTTGCCAAATTATTTAGTTGTTTGTACTAATATTGTTATGAACAGTCAAAAGCAGGCAACTTCAACAGTAGAGGATCATTGCCCCCGGGTGAAATGGGAGTTGGACATGCAAAGGTACTAATATTTACTTCTCTTGGTTCTTGTTGTTGTATTGTCCTCTTTTATCTGCGGGTTACTTACTGTCATATCATGTTCTGTTTGTCAGGGTTCTGCTGGAGTATGAATGAGAGAGGCAAAAATTCCTACCAATGTTCTCTAGGTGGATTTACCCAATACACATAAAGGTAACGAGGAGGCACTAAGGCAGGCTATGGTAGCACATGGTGTCGTTACAAACATCAAAGTTTTTCCAGAAAGGTGGTATGCGTTTGTGGAGTTTGCAACAATTGAAGGAGCATCTAATGCTAAGAACCTTCTAGATGGGCGTCTTATCAATAATACAAAGATTCATGTTCTTTCCTGCAGCAAGGGGCTTGATAACCTGACAATGTTTCTGCCAATAGAGCCTTGAATGGGGCAGATTTAGGGGGCAAGGAATTGTGTATTGATTTCCAAAGGTCCACAGGAAGAGTGGTACGCATCTATTATTGTTGACTAAGTTTGTGAAGTGCTTCTAGGATGCAGGTTTTCAAGGGGCACTGTCTTATTATTTAGTTATTTGTACTGATTTTGATAGGAATGGTTAGAAGCAGGCACATTCAATAGCAGAGGATCATTGCTAGCCGGTGAAATGGGAGTTGGACATGCAAATGTACTGCTATTTACTTCTCTTAGTTCTTGTAGTTGTACCTGTTGGAAATATGCCCTAGAGGCAATAATAAATTGATTATTATTATATTTCCTTGTTCATGATAATCGTTTATTATCCATGCTAGAATTGTATTGATAGGAAACTCAGATACATGTGTGGATACATAGACAACACCATGTCCCTAGTAAGCCTCTAGTTGACTAGCTCGTTAATCAATAGATGGTTACGGTTTCCTGACCATGGACATTGGATGTCGTTGATAACGGGATCACATCATTAGGAGAATGATGTGATGGACAATCCTAAGCCTAGCACAAGATCATGTAGTTCGTATGCTAAAGCTTTTCTAATGTCAAGTATCATTTCCTTAGACCATGAGATTGTGCAACTCCCGGATACCGTAGGAGTGCTTTGGGTGTGCCAAACGTCACAACGTAACTGGGTGGCTATAAAGGTACACTACGGGTATCTCTGAAAGTGTCTGTTGGGTTGGCACGAATCGAGATTGGGATTTGTCACTCCGTGTAAACGGAGAGGTATCTCTGGGCCCACTCGGTAGGACATCATCATAATGTGCACAATGTGACCAAGGGGTTGATCACGGGATGATGTGTTACGGAACGAGTAAAGAGACTTGCCGGTAACGAGATTGAACAAGGTATCGGTATACCGACGATCGAATCTCGGGCAAGTACCATACCGCTAGACAAAGGGAATTGTATACGGGATTGATTGAGTCCTTGACATCGTGGTTCATCCGATGAGATCATCGTGGAACATGTGGGAGCCAACATGGGTATCCAGATCCCGCTGTTGGTTATTGACCGGAGAACATCTCGGTCATGACTACATGTCTCCCGAACCCGTAGGGTCTACACACTTAAGGTTCGATGACGCTAGGGTTATAAAGGAAGTTTGTATGTGGTTACCGAATGTTGTTCGGAGTCCCGGATGAGATCCCGGACGTCACGAGGAGTTCCGGAATGGTCCGGAGGTAAAGATTTATATATAGGAAGTCCTGTTTCGGCCATCGGGACAAGTTTCGGGGTCATCGGTATTGTACCGGGACCACCGGAAGGGTCCCGGGGGCCCACCGGGTGGGGCCACCTGCCCCGGGGGGCCACATGGGCTGTAGGGGGTGCGCCTTGGCCTACATGGGCCAAGGGCACCAGCCCCTAGAGGCCCATGCGCCAAGATATAGGAAAAAGGGGAGAGTCCTAAAGGGGGAAGGCACCTCCGAGGTGCCTTGGGGAGGATGGACTCCTCCCCCCTCTTAGCCGCACCCCTTCCTTGGAGGAAGGGGCAAGGCTGCGCCTCCCCCCTCTCCCCTGCCCCTATATATAGTGGAGGGGAGGGAGGGCATCCATACCTGAGCCCTTGGCGCCTCCCTCCCTCCCGTGACACCTCCTCCTCTCCCGTAGGTGCTTGGCGAAGCCCTGCAGGATTGCCACGCTCCTCCATCACCACCACGCCGTTGTGCTGCTGCTGGATGGAGTCTTCCTCAACCTCTCCCTCTCTCCTTGCTGGATCAAGGCGTGGGAGACATCGTCGAGCTGTACGTGTGTTGAACGCGGAGGTGCCGTCCGTTCGGCACTAGGATCATCGGTGATCTGAATCACGACGAGTACGACTCCATCAACCCCGTTCACTTGAACGCTTCCGCTTAGCGATCTACAAGGGTATGTAGATGCACTCTCCTTCCCCTCGTTGCTAGTCTCTCCATAGATAGATCTTGGTGACACGTAGGAAAATTTTGAATTTCTGCTACGTTCCCCAACAGTGGCATCATGAGCTAGGTCTATTGCGTAGATTCTTTGCACGAGTAGAACACAAAGTAGTTGTGGGCGTCGATATTGTTCAATATGCTTGCCGTTACTAGTCTTATCTTGATTCGGCGGCATCGTGGGATGAAGCGGCCCGGACCAACCTTACACGTACGCTTACGTGAGACCGGTTCCACCGACAAACATGCACTAGTTGCATAAGGTGGCTGGCGGGTGTCTGTCTCTCCCACTTTAGTCGGATCGGATTCGATGAAAAGGGTCCTTATGAAGGGTAAATAGCAATTGGCATATCACGTTGTGGTTCATGCGTAGGTAAGAAACGTTCTTGCTAGAAACCCATAGCAGCCACGTAAAACATGCAAACAACAATTAGAGGACGTCTAACTTGTTTTTGCAGGGTATGCTATGTGATGTGATATGGCCAAAAAGGATGTGATGAATGATATATGTGATGTATGAGATTGATCATGTTCTTGTAATAGGAATCACGACTTGCATGTCGATGAGTATGACAACCGGCAGGAGCCATAGGAGTTGTCTTTATTTATTTGTGACCTGCGTGTCAACTTAAACGTCATGTAATTACTTTACTTTATTGCTAACCGTTAGCCATAGTAGTAGAAGTAATAGTTGGCGAGGCAACTTCATGAAGACACGATGATGGAGATCATGATGATGGAGATCATGGTGTCATGCCGGTGACGATGATGATCATGGAGCCCCGAAGATGGAGATCAAAAGGAGCAAAGTGATGATGGCCATATCATGTCACTATTTGATTGCATGTGATGTTTATCATGTTTATACATCTTATTTGCTTAGAACGACGGTAGTAAATAAGATGATCCCTTACAACAATTTCAAGAAGTGTTCTCCCCTAACTGTGCACCGTTGCGACAGTTCGTGTTTCGAAGCACCACGTGATGATCGGGTGTTAGATTCTAACGTTCACATACAACGGGTGTAAGACAGATTTACACACGCGAAACACTTAGGGTTAACTTGACGAGCCTAGCATGTACAGACATGGCCTCGGAACACGGAGACCGAAAGGTCGAACATGAGTCGTATAGAAGATACGATCAACATGAAGATGTTCACCGATGATGACTAGTCCGTCTCACGTGATGATCGGACACGGCCTAGTTTGACTCGGATCATGTAATCACTTAGATGACTAGAGGGATGTCTATCTGAGTGGGAGTTCATAAGATGAACTTAATTATCCTGAACATAGTCAAAAGGTTTTTGCAAATTATGTCGTAGCTCACGCTATAGTTCTACTGTTTAGATATGTTCCTAGAGAAAAATTAGTTGAAAGTTGATAGTAGCAATTATGCGGACTAGGTCCGTAAACTGAGGATTGTCCTCATTGCTTCATAGAAGGCTTATGTCCTTAATGCACCGCTCAGTGTGCTGAACCTCGAACGTTGTCTGTGGTTGTTGCGAACATCTGACATACACGTTTTGATAACTACGTGATAGTTCAGTTAAACGGTTTAGAGTTGAGGCACCAAAGACGTTTTTGAAACATCGCGAAACATATGAGATGTTTTGAGGGCTGAAATTGGGATTTCAGGCTCGTGCCCATGTCAAGAGGTATAAGACCTCCGATGACTTTCTTAACCTGCAAACTAAGGAGAAAAGCTCAATTGTTGAGCTTGTGCTCAGATTGTCTGAGTACAACAATCATTTGAATCGAGTGGGAGTTGATCTTCCAGATAAGACAGTGATGGTTCTCCAAAGTCATTGCCACCAAGCTGTTAGAGCTTCGTGATGAACTATAACATATCAGGGATAGATATGATGATCCTTGAGGTATTCGCGATGTTTGACACCGCGAAAGTAGAAATCAAGAAGGAGCATCAATTGTTGATGGTTGGTGAAACCACTAGTTTCAAGAAGGGCAAGGGCAAGAAGGGATACTTCATGAAACGGCAAATCAGCTGCTGCTCTAGTGAAGAAACCCAAGGTAAAACCCAAACCCGAGACTAAGTGCTTCTGTAATAAGGGGAACAACCACTAGAGCAGAATTACCCTAGATACTTGGTAGATAAGAAGGCTGGCAAGGTCGATAGAAGTATATTGGATATACATTGTGTTAATGTGTACTTTGCTAGTACTCCTAGTAGCACCAGGGTATTAGATACCGGTTCGGTTGCTAAGTGTTAGTAACTCGAAACAAAAGGCTACGGAATAAACGGAGACTAGCTAAAGGTGAGCTGACGATATGTGTTGGAAGTTTTTCCAAGCTTGATATGATCAAGCATCGCACGCTCCCTCTACCAAAGAGATTGGTGTTAAACCTAAATAATTGTTATTTGGTGTTTGCGTTGAGCATAGACATGATTGGATTACGTCTATCGCAATACGGTTATTCATTTAAGGAGAATAATGGTTACTCTGTTTATTTGAATAATACCTTCAATGGTCTTACACCTAAAATGAATGGTTTATTAAATCTCGATCGTAGTGATACACATGTTCATGCCAAAAGATAGTAATGATAGTACCACCTACTTGTGGCACTGCCACGTAAGTCATATCGGTATAAAACGCATGAAGAAGCTCCATATTGATGGATCTTTGGGCTCACTCGTTTTTGAAAAGTTTGAGACATGCGAACCATGTCTATTGGTGTATATGCATGAAGAAACTCCATGCAAATGGACCGTTTTGACTCACTTGATTTTGAATCACTTGGGACATGCAAATCATACCACATGGGCAAGATGACTGAAAAGCCTCGTTTTCAGTAAGATGGAACAAGATAGCAACTTGTTGGAAGTAACACATTTTGATGTGTGCAGTCCAATGAGTGCTGAGGCATGCAGTGAATATCGTTATGTTCTTACTTCACAGATGATTCGAGTAGATGTTGAGTATATTTACTTGATGAATCACGAGTCTGAATTATTGAAAGGTTCAAGTAATTTCAGTGTGAAGTTGAAAGATCGTCGTGACAAGAGGATAAAAGATCTATGATATGATCATAGAGATGAATATCTGAATACGAGTTTGGCACAGAATTAAGACATTGTGGAAATTGTTTCACAACTGATACAGCCTGGAACACCATAGTGTGATGGTGTGTCCAAACGTCATAGTTGCACCCTATTGGATATGGTGCATACCATGATGTCTCTTATCGAGTTACCACTATCGTTCATGGGTTAGGCATTAGAGACAACCACATTCACTTTAAATAGGGCACCACATAATTTCGTTGAGACGACACCGTATGAACTATGGTTTGGAGAAACCTAAGTTGCCGTTTCTTGAAAGTTTGGGGCTGCGACGCTTATGTGAAAAGGTTTCAGGTTGATAAGCTCGAACCCAAAGCAGATAAAATGCATCTTCATAGGACACCCAAAAACAGTTGGGTATACCTCCTAATTCAGATCCGAAAGCAATAGGGATTGTTTCTTGAATCGGGTCCTTTTTCGAGGAAAGGTTTCTCTCGAAAAGTTGAGTGGGAGGATGGTGGAGACTTGATGAGGTTATTGAACCGTCACTTCAACAAGTGTGTAGCAGGGCACAGGAAGTTGTTCCTGTGGCACGTACACCAACTGAAGTGGAAGCTTATGATAGTGATCATGAAACTTCGGATCGAGTCACTACCAAACCTCGTGGGATGACAAGGATGCGTACTACTTCAGAGTGGTACGTAATCCTGTCTTGGAAGTCATGTTGCTAGACAACAATGAACCTACGAGCTATGGAGAAGCGATGGTGGGCCCGGATTCCGATAAATGGCTCAAGGCCATAAAACTCGAGAGAGGATCCATGTATGAAAACAAAGTGTAGACTTTGGAAGAACTACTTGATGGTCGTAAGGCTGTTAGGTACATATGGATTTTGAAAGGAAGACAGACAATGATGGTAAGTGTCACCATTGAGAAAGCTCGACTTGTCGTTAAGATGTTTTTCGACAAGTTCAAGGAGTTGACTACGATGAGACTTTCTCACTCGTAGCGATGCTAAGAGTCTGTTGGAATTATATTAGCAATTACTGCATTATTTATGAAATCTTGCAGATAGGGTGTCAAAACATTGTTTCCTCGACGATTCTTGAGGAAAGGTTGTATGTGATACAACCGGAAGGTTTTGTCTATCCTGAAATATGCTAATAAGTATGCAAAGCTCCAGCAATCCTTCTGAGGACTGGAGTGAGCATCTCGGAGTTGGAATGTATGCTTTGATGATGATCAAAGATTTTGGGTGTATACAAAGTTTATGAGAAACTTGTATTTCCAAAGAAGTGAGTGGGAGCACTATAGAATTTCTGATGAGTATATGTTGTTGACATATTAATGATCAGAAATGACGTAGAATTTCTGGAAAGCATATAGGGTTATTTGGAAAGTGTTTTCAATGGAAAACCTGGATTAAGCTACTTGAACATTGAGCATCAAGATCTATAAGGATAGATCAAAACGCTTAATAGTACTTTCAAATGAGCACATGCCTTGACGTGATCTTGAAGGTGTTCAAGATGGATCAGTCAAAGAAGGAGTTCTTGCCTGAGTTGTAAGGTATGAAGTTAAGACTTAAAGCTCGACCATGGCAGAATAGAGAGAAAGGAACGAAGGTCGTCCCCTATGCTTAAGACATAGGCTCTACAGTATGCTATGCTGTGTACCGCACCTGAAGTGTGCTTTACCATGAGTCAGTCAAGGGGTACAAGAGTGATCCAAGAATGGATCACAGGACAGCGGTCAAAGTTATCCTTAGTAACTAGTGGACTAAGGAATTTTCTCAATTATGGAGGTGGTAAAAGAGTTCGTCGTAAAGGGTTACGTCGATGCAAGCTTAACACCTATCCGGATAGCTCTGAGTAGAGATACCGGATACGTATAATGGAGCAACAATTTAGAATAGCTCCAAGTAGAACAGTTATTTGGAATAGCTCCAAATAGAACGTGGTAGCTGCATCTAGGAGATGACATAGAGATTTGTAAAGCACACACGGATCTGAAAGGTTCAGACCCGTTGACTATAACCTCTCTCACAAGCATAACATGATCAAACCCAGAACTCATCGAGTGTTAATCACATGGTAAATGTGAACTAGATTATTGACTCTAGTAAACTCTTTGGGTGTTAGTCACATGGGGATGTGACCTTGAGTGTTAATCACATATCGATGTGAACTAGATTATTGACTCTAGTGCAAGTGGGAGACTGTTGGAAATATGCCCTAGAGGCAATAATAAATTGATTATTATTATATTTCCTTGTTCATGATAATCGTTTATTATCCATGCTAGAATTGTATTGATAGGAAACTCAGATACATGTGTGGATACATAGACAACACCATGTCCCTAGTAAGCCTCTAGTTGACTAGCTCGTTAATCAATAGATGGTTACGGTTTCCTGACCATGGACATTGGATGTCGTTGATAACGGGATCACATCATTAGGAGAATGATGTGATGGACAAGACCCAATCCTAAGCCTAGCACAAGATCATGTAGTTCGTATGCTAAAGCTTTTCTAATGTCAAGTATCATTTCCTTAGACCATGAGATTGTGCAACTCCCGGATACCGTAGGAGTGCTTTGGGTGTGCCAAACGTCACAACGTAACTGGGTGGCTATAAAGGTACACTACGGGTATCTCTGAAAGTGTCTGTTGGGTTGGCACGAATCGAGATTGGGATTTGTCACTCCGTGTAAACGGAGAGGTATCTCTGGGCCCACTCGGTAGGACATCATCATAATGTGCACAATGTGACCAAGGGGTTGATCACGGGATGATGTGTTACGGAACGAGTAAAGAGACTTGCCGGTAACGAGATTGAACAAGGTATCGGTATACCGACGATCGAATCTCGGGCAAGTACCATACCGCTAGACAAAGGGAATTGTATACGGGATTGATTGAGTCCTTGACATCGTGGTTCATCCGATGAGATCATCGTGGAACATGTGGGAGCCAACATGGGTATCCAGATCCCGCTGTTGGTTATTGACCGGAGAACATCTCGGTCATGACTACATGTCTCCCGAACCCGTAGGGTCTACACACTTAAGGTTCGATGATGCTAGGGTTATAAAGGAAGTTTGTATGTGGTTACCGAATGTTGTTCGGAGTCCCGGATGAGATCCCGGACGTCACGAGGAGTTCCGGAATGGTCCGGAGGTAAAGATTTATATATAGGAAGTCCTGTTTCGGCCATCGGGACAAGTTTCGGGGTCATCGGTATTGTACCGGGACCACCGGAAGGGTCCCGGGGCCCACCGGGTGGGGCCACCTGCCCGGGGGGCCACATGGGCTGTAGGGGGTGCGCCTTGGCCTACATGGGCCAAGGGCACCAGCCCCTAGAGGCCCATGCGCCAAGATATAGGAAAAAGGGGAGAGTCCTAAAGGGGGAAGGCACCTCCGAGGTGCCTTGGGGAGGATGGACTCCTCCCCCCTCTTAGCCGCACCCCTTCCTTGGAGGAAGGGGCAAGGCTGCGCCTCCCCCCTCTCCCCTGCCCCTATATATAGTGGAGGGGAGGGAGGGCATCCATACCTGAGCCCTTGGCGCCTCCCTCCCTCCCGTGACACCTCCTCCTCTCCCGTAGGTGCTTGGCGAAGCCCTGCAGGATTGCCACGCTCCTCCATCACCACCACGCCGTTGTGCTGCTGCTGGATGGAGTCTTCCTCAACCTCTCCCTCTCTCCTTGCTGGATCAAGGCGTGGGAGACATCGTCGGGCTGTACGTGTGTTGAACGCGGAGGTGCCGTCCGTTCGGCACTAGGATCATCGGTGATCTGAATCACGACGAGTACGACTCCATCAACCCCGTTCACTTGAACGCTTCCGCTTAGCGATCTACAAGGGTATGTAGATGCACTCTCCTTCCCCTCGTTGCTAGTCTCTCCATAGATAGATCTTGGTGACACGTAGGAAAATTTTGAATTTCTGCTACGTTCCCCAACAGTACCATCCTTTTTGATCTATCGGTTGCTTACTATAATATCATGTTCTGTTTGTCAGGGTTCTGCTAGAGTACGAATAAGAGAGGCAAAAATTCCGACCAATGTTCAACGGGTGGGTTTACCCAATACACATGAAGTAAACGAGGAGGCACTAAGGCAGGCTATGGCAGCAGATGGTGTGGTTACAAACATCAAAGTTTTTCCAGAAAGGCGGTATGCTTTTGTGGAGTTTGCAACCATTGAAGGAGCTTCTAATGCTAAAAATCTTCTAGATGGGCGTCTTTTCAATAATAGAAGGATTCATGTTCTTTTCTCTTGCTGTGGGATTGATAACCTAACACCTCTTGTTGGGTTCCCTAGATCAGACATGTACAATGATAGTCCACATGTCGCATGTGATTATTTTGGTCCTGGTCGCAGTAGTCATGACACATCTAAAGGGTATGATCCTTGATGTGGAAGGTCAAAATAATTGGACTTCGGTGCAATGCCAATCACTGGTGGTATCCTTCCAGCACCTGAAGCTGTCTCATCCTTGTTGTTTGGACATTCTGCTCATAGTGCACTTGATCTGAGAGAAGCCAAAAGGGTGAGGCTAGATGCTGTCATCGACCCTTATACCATGTAAGGGCAGGCACTAAGGATCTTTAGTCGAGTCAGGTAGCTTTTTTTAACCTTGATCTTAGGGAGTCATTTTCTACAGCTTATGAATTGTTTTTTCCGGACATTTAGCAAATTGGTTTTCGGATTGGGGAACAAGGGTCAGGCCGGGCAGCTCTTTTTTTCCTTGAATCTTTAGCGAATCGTTTTCTACCACTTATGGATGGTAGTGGTGGGTAATTGTTTGCAACTTCAGGGGCAAAGTCAGGATGAATGGGCTAAAGCACGAATCCATTTATTAGAGTTCAAGTAAGTGTTTTGTAGTGAACTATAGTGTGGTCATCTGTGTTGTGGTAGAGACACTTTCTTTTATTAGGGTCGGAACGGATGGGCAGAAGCACGAACCACAGATACATAAACTTATGATTATTTGCGTTGTGGTAGAGACACTTCCTTTTATTCGGGTCATTTACATTATTTTTATTTTTTGTAGTGAAGTATATTATGCCAATGAGATATTGTATGCATTCCTTCTTTTTTAGACATTTTTAAGAGCTAAAGTTATTACTAACCAACTCCTTGAATTAAATTAAAAGGTGTACATGAAGGCCATGTTTTTGCAATTATTTTTGTCAAGGTGGCATAATCAGATGGCCCACCCACTCGGCAAAGCCATCCCTGCCCATCTCACAACATATAGGAATGCATACAATATCAAATAAGTATGGTATGCTCTGATTTAAGTTTGAATGACGTACTAGTAAGGAATGATGTACTAATATAGAATAATCCTTGGTTAGTCATAGTTGTTTATTTCTTGAGTGAAATTGCTCCATTCATGTGCTAATGTTGTGTAATGAGGTTTGCACAAGTGACATAATTTGCTGTTATTCAGGTTGTGATTTGATATAAATATGAAGTGTATTTTATCTTTTATCTATTTCACTTTAACTTGGACTATTCATAGCTATCTCATAGTTTTTTGTTGCTAGGACTACATGTATGAGAATTTTATTCATCTATTTCATTACAGAAATAGTATGCCTTCTTATGGCATTTGTTCATTGATTGGGTTTTACATGATAGAGGTATTAGGAACCTATGTGTTGGAGGAGTTAATTCATCTATTTCAAAGCAGGAGGCAGACGAAGAGTTCCAAGGATTGGAAAGTTTGAAGGTGTTGAATTCTCCATTGGCATACTTTTGCATACATCGACTCTGAGTAGCTGGATGATGCCATTTCTTCCTATAAAATTGTGAATGGGACATATTTTATATTCCTCTTTGGCGTATAGTTTGGAGGGATAGAATTCAAATCCATATGGGTTAGTGAAACATGATTAATAAAACATTAACATAAACAACAATGTGCCTTCTTGTATGATGTATAGAAATGTTGTAACCACACTTACATAAAATTATGATTATTTGTGTTTCTCTAGAGACACTCTCTTTCATTTGGGTCATTTACTTTATTCTATTTTTGGTAATGAAGTATATTATGCCAATGAGATATTGTATGCATTCCTTCTTTTTGAGATGTATTTAAGTCGGAAAGTAATTACTAACTAACTCCATGAAATAAATTAAAAGGTGTCTATGAAGTTCATGTTTTTGTGAGTAGTTTTCCCAAGCGAAGGATAATCAGGTTTGAGCTGACTACACTCGTCCCTCTCCCCCACCCCACCCCTCCCGGTAATACGTACAAGTGCAGCCCCAGAGGGAGCATGTGGACAAGAATACGTCATGGGGAGAGGATATGGTTGCGAGATGTTGTGGTGGGCGGGCCCCAAAGTCATGTCTCCCCAGAAATAAGATAACGACTAACTACGTATGTTTCTATTTCTTTGTGTTTATTTTACTAGATAGATTGAGGCGATGCAATCTTGGATTATGAATGAGATATTTGCCCTTGGTTATTAACGCATAATGAAAACTTTGAACTATGTGCCGGGTAAACTTGCTTGTTTTGAGAAGGTCATACTTAACTATTCTTGGTGATGGGATAGGCTTTTAGCGTTTCAGTGATGCGGCTAGGTGTCTGGATGATATTGGAGCGAGGATAGAAAAGGTGCCGCCCATAGACTCAGCGCAACCCCACCCGTAGTATATATAGTATGGTGCATGGGCTAGTTTCCTCACCCTATTCCGTTCCCTGTGACAGACAGCCTAAATCCCCACATCCTAACCCTAGCTTCCGCTAATCTCTCCCTACCCTGATCCCCTCTACCACGGATGTCGTTAGAGCCACCGCCTGCGGAGCCCTCCATGGCCGTGGAGGCTACCAGGCCATCGGCCTCACCGTCGAAGGAATCGGAGCACGCAGTCGTTAGGGATGCAGGCATCGTCGTCGTCACACAATTTGTCACCCACGAGAAAAAGGTGATGTGGGTCGGCAACCTGCCTGCGCATGCGGGCGAGGAAGATGTCGTGGCATCCTCCGCCACACAGGGCACTCGACTGCGTCATCATGCGTGTCGGGTACCGCAACTATGCCTTCATCATTTTCCGCTCCATTGGCGAGTGTCGGGCCACCCTCGAGGCGCTCCGCGGGTCCAAGGTCAAGGGCGCCTTCATCCTGATTGAGTTCGCCCGGCCGGTAATATCTCAACACTGCCTCTCCCCCCACTCATATCCGCTACCACCTTGGATCCCCCCGAGATCAGTCTGTAGTTTGTGATGAGTTTTTTCAATAATTCGGAGTTTGGTGTTTGTCATTTGCAGTTTATTTAGGCGGTGTGGGCTGAGGCCTCTCGCAGCTCTGATATATGTAGTTATTCGAGTGGAGGCACAATGGATCAACGGTGATGGGGAGGTCTAGTGGAGGCTCACATATGGCTGGAGGCAGCAGTGTTCAGGGTCCAGGGAAGCGCGGCGCATGAGGCTCTTTATATGGAGGATGGGCACGTATGAGCCAATACCCATGAGAAACCTTGACACCGGTGAATGGCCTAGCAGGAAGCAGCGGCAGTGGGTTCCTGGGCGCTGGCGGTGGGTTCCTGGGCACTGCGGGTAGCAGCCGCGGGGAGGTTTGTTTGGTGGGAGACATTGGCAGCGCACGGGGAGGCCAAGCCATCCAAATTTTCTTTATAACTGCGGGTCATCTGGATTGGGTGAAGAAGGGTCGGGTTGGGCAATTTTTTCTAAATCAAATAATTTTCTAGATTGGGCAACAAGGGTCGGGTCTGGTAGCTCTTTTTGGTTCCGTATCTTTAGCGAATCGTTTTCTACCACTTATGTATGGCAGTGGTGCGTTGTTTTTGGATCTTTAGCAAATTGTTTTCCGGATTAGCGACCAACGAGCTGGTCGGTCACCTATTTTTCGAATATTTAGCGATTCATTTTCTAGCACTTATGGATGGGAGTGGTGGGTTATGGTTTTTCCGGATCTTTAGGAAATTGTATTCCGGTTTGGGGAACAAGGGTTTGGTCGGGCATCTCTTTTTTCCGGATACTCGGCGAATCATTTCTACCACTTATGGCAGTGGTGGGTGTTTTTTATTTCCAGATCTTTAGCGAGTCGATTTCCGGATTGGGGAACAAAGGTAGGGTTGGGTAGTTTTTTCCAGATCTTTAGCGTATTGCTTTCTACCACTTATGGATGGGAGTTGTGAGTAATTGTTTTTTCTGAATCTTTAGCAAATCGTTTCTCTTATTGGGGAATAAGGGTCGGGTCGGGCAGCTCACTTTTTTTGATCTTTAGCGAATCTTTTTCTACCACTTATGGATGGCAGTGGTAGGTAATTGTTTAAAACTTCAGGGGAAAAGTGGGATGAATGGGCAGAAGCACGGATCCTTTTATAAGTGTTCAAGAAAGCATTGTGGTAGTGAAGTATATTATGTTCATTTGTGTTGTGGTAGAAACACTTTCTTTTATTTGGGTCTGGACGGAAGGGCAGAAGCACGAACCACGGATACATAAACTTATGATTATTTGTGTTGTGGTAGAGGCACTTTCTTTTATTAGGGTCATTTTCTTTATTTCTATTTGTGGCATTGGCACAATGACATGCTACAAACACCCATCATGAGCTTCGACGAGTGCGGCGACATGCTTCGACGACCACATTGAGGCTTTTAGGTGTGCTACGACGATTACAATGATGGCACCACGACATGATTCTAATGCCCGTGCAGTGCTCTACGGCCGCGGTGATGGTGCGATGACACGCTTCTAACGCTCATGCTGTACTTTGGCGACCGCGATGCTGCTGTAATGGCATGCCTCAACGGCCATGGTGATTCAACAATGCGACGTTGTGTTTTGAAAACCGCGACGATGCTATGACGGACCCCGACTACGTCGACGATGCCGCGACAACGTGTTCCATGGTCATGGTAGTGTTGAGACAACAAACATGACTGCTTCAATGATGTTGCGACGGCCACGGCCGGCGATGGCGGCTGAACTGCCCTGATAATGGTGCAATGGCATTTTTAAAGGCGACGGCAGCCTCAAGGATTGCATGTGAGGGGGGTGTGGTGTGGTGTGTGCAACATTGACTCCATGAACTACCTAATACCAAATGAAACCAGCACCCATGATCAAGCATACGATGTTATAGTATTTGTACGATCACATGTATAACTACCTGGCAAAGCATTGCGTGTGAAGTAAGTGTAAAAAGGATCCTTTATAAAAAGGCACTCATGGGAATGCAAGCACAAGTCATGAACTCGACCATAGGGCTAGCTTCGTGTGGGGACACATAGGCTCTCGTGTCACACAATCTCGTAGGATCGGACGGCACCAGATGCGGCTTACAAAGTCAATAAATCATCCGACTGTTTTGAAACGTTTTACTTTTTTTTGAGCGGTGATGGGAATAGGTGCCGTTTTTTGATGATATATTGGAGCAAGGCGAGAAATGGTGCCGCTCACAGACTCGGTGCAGGCGTGCAGTAGTCCCTGCCCCACCCATAGTATATACGGTCTGACCCCCGGGCCGGTTCCGCACACCCCGTTTCGTTCCCCATCTCAGACAACCCAAATCCCCACATCCAAACCCTAGCTCCCGGCGATCTCTCCCTGCCCTGATCCCCGCCGCCGCTGATGTTGTTGGACCTGCCGCCCGTGGGGCCCACTGAGGCCGCCAGGCCATCAGCCTTCCCGCCGAAGGAGTCGGAGCCCTCCGGCACTGAGCCACCGTCGCCGCCGTGCTAAGGGCCGCCCATGAGAATAACACATTGTGGGTCGACAACTTCCCCGCGCACGCAAACGAGGAAGACGTCATGGCGGCCATCACACCATACGAGGCGCTCGACTACGTCGCCACACGCGCTGGCTCCGGCAGCTACGTGTTCATCCTTTTTTGCTCTGTCGCCGAGTCTCGAGCCACCCTCGAGGCGCTCCATGGGTCCAAGGTCAAGAGTGCATTCATCTGGGTCGAGTACACCCGGCCGGTAACTTCTCACCCCCTCCTTCTCCCCCACTCGGACCCGCTCCCACCTTGGATCCCCCTCGGGATCTGGTTACAGTTGGCGATGTCAATTTTTCGGTAATTAGTACTTCGGTACTTGTGTTTTGCAGTTTATTTAGGCGGTGTAGGAGGAGGCCTCCAACAGTTCTGATATATGTAATTATGCGAGCGGCGACACATGGGATCAGCAGAGACGGGGTGGTCTAGCAGAGGCATGCAGGTGGCTGGGGGATGGCGGTGCTCAGGGTCCACTCGAGCGTGGCGGGCGAGGCCCTTGAGTCAGGATGGCAATCGGGTCGGGTTTCACCGGGCTGACCTCTACCAAATCCATGCCCGAATAGCTAATCAGGTCAACCCATGACCCAACCCCAGGGTTTGATGGACGACCCATGCCCACACCCGATGGGTGACCCGACTCATTCGGGCACCCATCGGGTGCATGAAAACATTTCCATTTTTTAATCCGCCTATCACGCAACAAGTTCAAACAAAATCAGTGAATGACCTAGCAGGAAGTGGTGGAAGTGGGTTCCTCGGTTGAGGTGGCCGCCACGGAGAAGCTGGTGGTGCGTAGGGAGGTCTGGCTATCCGGATTTTCTTTCTAACTGCATGTCATTTGGGTTGGGGGAAGAAGGGTCAGGTTCAGCATTTTTTCCGGATCTTCAGTAAATCTTTTTTCGAAATGGGGAACAAGGGTTGGATCATGCAACTATTTTTTTTCTAGATCTGTAGCGAATCATTCTGTACTACCACTTATATATGGATGGTAGTCGTGGGTGATTGTTTTTCCGGATCTTCAGTAGATCGTTTATTTGATTGGGGAACAAGGCTCGGGTCGGGAAGCTTTTTTAAACTTTGATCTTTAGCAAATAGTTTTCTACCACTTATGGATTGTTTTTCGAGATCTTTAGCAAATCATTTTCCGGATTGGGGAACAAGGGTCAGTTTGGCAAGCTCTTTTTTCCCAATTCTTTAGCAAATCATTTTTCTACCACTTATGGATGGCAGTGGTGGGTAATTGGTTGCAACTTCAGGGGCAAGGAAGGTCATGCCGGACATACAGAAACATGAATCCCTTTATCACTGTTCAAGAAAGCATTGTTAAGTGACGCTTAAGCACTGAGCAATGGAAAAATGCTTCGCTTTGGCCGTAAGTGGTAGCTAGGCTAAGTGTTTTTCAAAATTTTGGCCAGAATTTGGCTATTTTTGAACTGCTTCTGCTTAGTTGCTTGTGCAATAATGAAAATATGTCATTTATGTCATTATTAGGGTCTGTACGGGAGTTGTTTCCTTTAGATTCTAGCCAAATCATGGAAATATGATCTGCATTTGGCTATGTCTATTTGAACTAAACAACATTTTATTTGTCATTTTGCTTGTTGTGTGAACCTGGTGTGTAATTGCTATGTTGTGAAGGTCATTTTAGATACTACTTCAACTACCTGTGCCATGTTTCATATTTTTCTTGTGCATACTATTCAAAACAGACAAATTCTTGCCATGTTCGAAAAAATGCTCAAGCGCGCCTAAGCGCCCATTGCTCTATGTTGCGGCCTTCCATTGTTTTGAACATTATCCTTTATTAGTAGGTATAGAAATACTCCTAGATTGGTTATTGTTCCTTGTTCTAGGGTGAAATTGCTATGCTGGTGTTGTATAAATATTTATGCCCTCATGACATTTAGTTGTGTTTGTCGATTGGCTTTTACAAGCTAGATCTGTTAGGAACATACGAGCTAGAGGAATTAGTCCATCTATCTCAAAGTAGGAGGCAGAGGAGGAGTTTCAAAAGGTTGAAAGATTGAAGGTGTTGCATTCTCCCATGATCAACCTTTTGCATACATCCACATTGAGCCATGAATGGAACAAATTTAGTGGGCAAGGAATTGTGTGTTGATTTCCAGAGGTCCAGAGCAAGAGCGGTATGCATCTATTATTGTTGACTGAGTTTGTGAAGTGCTTCTAGGCTCCAGTTTTTCAAGGGATGATGTCTTACTATTTAGTTATTTGTACTGATTTTGATAGGAACGGTCAGAAGCAGGCAATTTCAGCAGTAGATGATCATTTCCACCTGGCGAAATGGGAGTTGGAGATGCAAAGGTATTGCTATTTACTTCTCTTGGTTCTTGTTGTTCTACTGTCCTCTTTGATCTGTAGGTTGCTTACTATCATGTCATGTTCTGTTTGTCAGGGTTCTGCTAGAGTACGAATGAGAGAGGCAAAAATTCCTACCAATGTTCTTTGGGTGGGTTTACCCAATACACATAAAGTTAACAAGGAGGCACTTAGGCGGGCTATGGCAGCACATGGTGTGGTTACAAACATCAAAGTTTTTCCAGAAAGGTAGTATGCTTCTGTGGAGTTTGCAACCATCGAAGGAGCTTCTAATGCTAAGAATCTTCTAGATGAGCCTCTTTTCAATAATACAAGGATTCATTTTGTTTTCTCCATTAATGGGCTTGATAACCAAACACCGCTTGTTGGGTTCCCTAGATCAGAGATGTACAATAATAGTCCACATGACGCACGTGATTATTTTTGTGCTGGCCGGTCACAGTAGTCATGGAACATCACAAGGGTATGATCCTCGACGTGGAAGATCAATATACTTGGACTATGGTGCAATGCAAATCACTCTTGGTATCCTTCCAACACTTGAAGCTGGCTCATCTTTTTTGTCTGTACATTCTTCTCATAGTGCGCTTGATCCGAGAGAAGCCAAAAGGGTGAGGCTGGATGCTGGCATCGACCCTTACCATGTAAGGGCAGGCACTGAGGCTTTTCAGCCAGGCTGGGTAGTTTTTTCTTAACCTTGATCTTTAGCGAATCGTTTTCTAACACTTATGGATTGTTTTTTCTAGACCTTTAACAAATTGTTTTCCCGATTGGGGAACAAGGGTCAGGTCGGGCAGCTCTTTTTTTCCTCGGATCTTTAGCGAATCATTTTCTACCACTTATGGATGGAAGTGGTGGGTAATTGTTGGCAACTTCAGGGGCAAAGTCAGGACGAACGGGTAGAAGCACGAATCCATTTATCAGTGTTCAAGAAAGTGTTGTGGTAGTGAAGTAAATTATGGTCATTTGTGTTGTGGTAGAGACACTTTCCTTTATTAGGGCCGGGACGGACGGGCAGAAGCACGAACCATAGATACATAAACCTATGATTATTTGCATTGTGGTAGAGACGCTTTCTTTTATAAGGGTCATTTATATTATTTCTATTTGTGGTAGTGAAGTATATTGTGCCAATGAGATATTGTATGCATTCCTTCTTTTTGACACGTTTGTATGACGGAAAGTTATTACTAACCAACCCCTTGAATTAAATTAAAATGTGTATATGAAGGCCATGTTTTTGCGATTATTTTTCTCAAGGTGGCTTAATTAGATGGCCCACCCACACAGCAAACCATCCCTGCCCACTCATAAGATATACAGGATGCATACAATATCTTGTAACTATGGTATGCTCTGATTTAAGTTTGAATGATGTACTAATACAGAATAATCCTTGGTTAGTCATAGTTGTTTATTTCTTGAGTGAAATTTCTCCACTCATGTGGTAATGTTGTGTAATGAGTTGTGCACAAGTGACACAATTTGCTGTTATTCAGGCTGTGATTTGATATAAATATGAAGTGTATTTTATCTTTGATCTATTTCACTTTAAGTTAGACCATTCATAGCTATCTCATAGTTTTTGCTGCTAGGACTACTTGTATGAGGGTTGTATTCATCTATTTCATTACCGAAATAGAATGCTTGCTTATGGCATTTGTTCTTTGATTGGTTTTTACATGATAGAGCTATTAGGAACCCATGTGTTGGAGGAATTAGTCCATCTATCTCGAAGCAGGAGGCAGACGAAGAGTTTCAAAGGATTGTAAAGATTGAATTGTGTTGAATTCTCCATTGATAAAACTTTTGCATACATCCACTCTGAGTAGCTGGAAGATGACATTTCCACCTATAAACTCTTGAACGGGACATATTTTATATTCCTTTTCGCCATATAGTTTGCAGGGATACAAGGTCAAATCCATATGATTAATGAAACATGATTAATAAAACATTAACATAAACAACACTGTGCCCATTTGTATGTTGTATAGAAATGTTGTAACCACACTTACATAAAGTTATGATTATTTGTGTTTCTGTTGGACACTCTCTTTCATTAGGGTCATTTACATTATACTATTTTTTGTAGTGAAGTATATTATGCCAATGAGATATTGTATGCATTCCTTCCTTTTGAGACGTATTTACGTCGGAAAGTAACTACTAACTAACTCCATGAAATGAATTAAAAGGTGTCTATGCAGTTCATGTTTTGCGAGTATTTTCCCAAGCGAAGGATAATCGGGTTTGATCCGACTATGCTCATCCCTCTGCCCCCAGCCCTCCCCTCCCAGTGATACGTACAAGTGCGACCCCATAGGGAACATGTGGATAAGAATATGTCACGGGTAGAGGATATGGTTGCGAGAGGTTGCGGTGGGTGGGTCCCAAAGTCATGTCTCCTGAGAAATAAGATAACGACTAACTACGTATGTTTCTATTTCTTTGTGTTTATTCTGATAGATAGATTGACGCGATGCAATCTTGGATTATGAATGAGCTATTCTCCTTGGTTATTAAGGCGTAATGAAAACTTTGAACTATGTGCTGGGTAAACTTGCTTGTTTTGAGAAGGTCATAATAAACAATTCTTGGTCATGGGATAGTTTTTTTAGTGTTCCGGTGATGGGAATAGGTGTCCAGATGATGTTGGAGCGGGGATAGAAAAGGTGCCGCCCACGGACTCAGCGCAGCCCCGCCCTCAGTATATACAGTCCGGCGCGCGGGCTAGTTTCCTCACCTTGTTCCATTCCCCGTGACAGACAGCCTAAATCCCCACATCCTAACCCTAGCTCCCGTTGATCTCTCCCTACCCTGATCCCCTCTGCCATGGATGTCGTCAGAGCCACCGCCTGCGGAGCCCTCCATGGCCGTGGAGGCCACCAGGCCATCGGCCTCACCTTCTAAGGAATCAGAGCTCGCCGGCGTTAGGGGTGCAACCGCCGTCGCCGCCACGCAAGTTTCCGCCACGAGAAGAAGGCGATGTAGGTCGGCAACCTACCTGTGCATGCGGGTGAGGACGACGTCGTGGCGTCCTTCGTCCTACACAAGGCACTCGGTTGCTTCATCATGCGTGTCGAGTACCGCAACTACGCCTTCATCATTTTCTGCTCCATTAGTTGCCGAGTGTCGGACCGCCCTGGAGGCGCTCCGTGGGTCCAAGGTCAAGGGCGCCTTCATCATGATTGAGTTCGCCCGGCCGGTAACATCTCAACCTCCCTCTCCCCCACTCTTATCCGCTCCCACCTTGGATCCCCCCGGGATCTGGCTACAGTTTGTGATGTAAGTTTTTCAGTAATTAGGACTTCGGTGTTTGTCATTCATGGTTTATTTAGGTGGTGTGGGCTGAGGCCTCCAGCAGCTCTGATATATGTTGTTATTTGAGTGGAGGCACAATGGATCAGCGGCGACGGGGTGGTCTGGTGTAGGCTCGCAGGTGGCTAGAGGAAGCAGCGCTCAAGGTCCATGGAAGCGCGGCGCGTGAGGACCTTGATATGGTGGATGGGAACATGTGAGCCGATAGCGACGGGAAACCTTGACACCGGTGAATGGGCCTAGCAGGAAGCAGTAGCAGTGGTGTCCTCGGCACCGGAGGCGGCAGCCGCGAGGAGGTTTGTGTGGAGGGAGACATCGGTAGCGCGAGGGAAGGCCAGGTCGTCCGGATTTTCTTTATAACTGCGGGTCATCTGGATTGGGTGCAGAAGGGTCGGGTTGGGAAAAAAATTCTAAATCAAATAGTTTTCTAGATTGGGGAACAAGGGTAGGGTCTGGTACCTTTTTTTTCTGGGTCTTAGGAGAATTGTTTTCTACCAGTTATGGATGGCAGTGGTGCATAATTGTTTTTTTCGGATCTTTAGCAAATTGTTTTCTGGATTAGCGACCAATGAGCTGGTCGGTCAGCTCTTTTTCGGATCTTTAGCAAATTATTTTATACCACTTATGGATGAGTGTGGTGGGTTATTGTTTTTCTGGATCTTAAGGAAATCGTATTCCGGATTGGGGAACAAGGATTTGGTCGGGCATCTCTTTTTTCCGGATATTCAGCGGATCATTTTCTACCACTTATGGATGGCAGTGGTGGGTGTTTGTTATTTCCCGATCATTAGCGAGTCGTTTTCCGGACTGGGGAACGAGGGTCGGGTCGGGCAATTTTTTCTGGATCATTCGCGAATCGTTTTCTACCACTTATGGATGGCAGTGCTGAGTAATTGCTTTTTCTGAATCTTTAGCAAAATTTTCCTTGATTGGGGAAGAAGGGTCGGGTCGAGCAGCTCACTTTTTTGGATCTTTATCGAATCATTTTCAACCACTTATGGATGGCAGTGGTGGGTAATTGTTTGAAACTTCAGGGGCAAAGTCGGGACGAACAGGCAAAAGCACGAATCAGTTTATCATTATTAAAGAAAGCGTTGTGGTAGTGAAGTATATTATGGTTATTTGTGTTGTGGTAGTGAAGCATGAACCACAGATACATAAACTTGTGATTATTTGTGTTGTGGTAGAGGCACTTTCTTTTATTAGGGTCATTTTCATTATTTCTATTTGTGGCGTTGGCACAATGACATGCTACAAACACCCATCATGAGCTTCGACAAGTGCGATGGCATGCTTCGACGACCGCGTTGATGCTTTTAGGTGTGCTTTGACAGCTGCAACGATGGCACCACAGCACGATTCTATCGCTCGTGTTGTGCTTTATTGGTCGCGGTGATGGTGTGATGACACACCTCTAACGTCCATGCTGTACTTTGGCAACCGCGATGATGCTGCGATGGCATACCTCAACGGCCATGGCGATTCAACGATGCGATGTTGTGTTTTGACAAATGCAAGGATGCTACGACCGAGGCCCGACTGCGTCGATGATGCCACGACAACATGTCTCAAGGTCACGGCTGTGTTGAGACGACGGGCATGACTATGTCAATGATGTTGCGACGACCATGGCGATGGCGGCCCGACAGCGCTGATGATGGTGCAATGGCATGTTTAAAGGCGGAGGCAGCAAGGATTCCATGTGAGGGGGTGTGGTGTGGTGTGCGCAACATTGACTTCATCTACATCCTAATACCAAATGAAACCAACACCCATGATCAATCATACGATGTTCTAGTATTTGTATGATCACATGTATAATTACCAGGCAAAGCATTGCGTGTGAAGTAAGTGTAAGAAGGATCCCTTAGAAAAAGGCAGTCACGAGCTGCAAGCTCAAATCACAAACTCGACTACATATGGGCTAGCTTTGCATGGGGACACAAAGGCTCTCGCGTCACACAACCACGTAGGATCGGACGGCACCGGATGTGGTTTACAAGGTCAATAAATCATCCGACAGTTTTGAAACGTTTTCCATTTTTTTGAGCAGTGATGGGAATAGGTGTCATGTCTGGATGATATATTGGAGCAGGGATAGAAATGGTGCCACTCACGGACTCGGCGCAGGCGTGCAACCAACCCTACCCTGTCCACAGTATATACGGTCCGACCCGGGGGCTGGTTCCCCACACCCCGTTCTGTTCCCCGTCTTAGACAGCCCAAATCCCCACATACGAACACTAGCCCCCGGCGATCTCTCCCTTCCCTGATCCCCACTACCGCTGATGTCATTGGACCCGCCGCTCGCGGGGCCCTCCGGCACTGGGCGCCGCCGCCGCCGTGCTAGGGGCCGCACACGAGAAGAACGCGTTGTGGGTCGAAAACCTGCCCGCGCACGGAAGCGAGGAAGACATCATGGCGGCCTTCTCCCCGCACGAGGCGCTCGACTGCGTCGTCGCATGCATCGGCTCCCGCAGCTACGTGTTCATCCTTTTCCACTCTGTCACTGAGTCCCGGGACGCCCTTGAGGCACTCCGCGTGTCTAAGGTCAAGAGTGTGTTCATCTGGGTCGAGTACACCCGGCTGGTAACTTCTCACCCCCTCCTTCTCCCCCTCGGATCCGCTCCCACCTTGGATCCCCCAGGGATCTGGCTGCAGTTCGCGATGTCAATTTTTCGGTAATTAGGACTTCGGTGCTTCAGATTTGCAATTTATTTAGGCGGTGTGCGATGAGGCCTCCAGTAGCTCTGATATATGTAATTATTTGAGCGGTGGCGCACGGGATCAGCAGTGACGGGGTGGTCTAGCAGAGGCTTACAGTTGGCTGGGGGATAGCGGCGCTCCGAGTCCATGGGAGGGCAGCGGGCGAGGCCCTTGAGTCAGGCTGGCAACCGGGTCAGGCTTCATTGGGCCGACCTCTAACAAATCCATGCTCGAATAGCTAGTCGGGTCAACCCACAACCCAACCCCTGGGTTTGACAGACGACCCATGCCCACACCCGATGGGTGACCCGACCCATTCGGGCAACCATCAGGTCCATAAAAACATTTCCATTTTAAACCCAATAGCATGCAACAAGTTCAAACAAAACCGGTGAATGACCTAGCATGAAGCGGTGGCAGTGGGTTCCTCGGCGGAGGTGGCTGCCAGGGAGATGCCGGCGGTGCGCAGGGAGGTTGGGTTGTCCATGTTTTCTTTCTAACCGTGGGTCATCTGGACTAGGGAAAGAAGGATCTGGTTTGGCATTTTTTTCCGGATCTTCAGCAGATCATTTTCCAGATTGGGGAACAAGGGTCAGATCGTGCAACTCCTTTTTCTGGATCTTTAGCGAATCGTTCTCTACTACCACTTACGGATGGCAGTGGTGGGTAATTGTTTATCGGATCTTCGGCAGATCGTTTTTCGGATTGGGGAAAATGGGTCGGGTTGGGAAGCTTTTTTTAGACCTTGATCTTTAGCTAATCATTTTCTACCACTTATGGATTTTTTGGATCTTTAGCAAATCATTTTCCAGATTGGGGAACATGAGTCAGTTCGGGCAGCTCTTTTTTCCCGGATCTTTAGCAAATCATTTCCTACCACTTATGGATGGCAGTGGGGGTAATTTATTGCAACTTCAGGGGCAAGGAAGGTCCCGACGGACATGCAGAAACAAGAATCCCTTTATCAATGTTCAAGTAAGCATTGTTAAGCGACGCTTAAGCGCTGAGCAATGGAAAAATGCCTCACTTTGTCCCTAAGTGGTAGATTAAGCGTATTTGAAAATTTTGGCTAGAATTTCGCTATTTTTGAACTGCTTCTGCTTTGCTGCTTGTGCACTAATGGCAGTATGTCATTTATGTTATTATTAGGATCTGTACGGGAGTTGTTTCCTTCAGAACTTGAAAGATGATCTGCATTTGGCTATGTCTATTTGAACTGAACTACATTTTAGTTGTCGTTTTCTTGTTGTGTGAACCTGATGTGTATTTATGATGTTATGAAGATCATTTTAGATGCTACTTCAACTAACAGTGTGCAATGTTTCCTATTTGCTATGCATACTATTCAAAACAGTCAAGTTCTGGCCAACTTTGAAAAAATGCTCAAGCGCGCTTAAGCGCCCATTGCTCTATGTTGTGGCCTTCCGCTTTTTTTGAACATTATCCTTTATTAGTAGGTATTGAAATACTCCTAGATTGGTGATTGTTCCATGTTCTAGGGTGAAATTGTTATGCTGGTGTTGTGTAAAGATTTATGCCCTCATGATGTTTACATGTGTTTGTTGATTGGTTTTTACAAGCAAGAGCTGCTAGGAACCTATGGGTTGGAGGAATTAGTCTGTCTATCTCAAAGAAGGAGGTATAGGAAGAGTTCCAAAAGTTTGGAAAGATTCAAGGTGTTGCATTCTCCCATGATCAAACTTCTGCATACATCGACTTTGAGAAGCTGGAAGTTGCCAGTTTTTATCATAGAGCCTTTAATGGGGACAGATTTAGGGGGCAAGGAATTGTGTGTTGATTTCTGGAGGTCCAGAGGAAGAGCGGTATGCATCTATTATTGTTGACTGGGTCTGTGAAGTTTTTCTAGGTTGCAGTTTTTCAAGGGATGTTGCCTTAGTATTTGGTCATTAGTACTGATTTTGATAGGAATAGTCAGAAGCAGGCAACTTCAACGGTACAGGATCATTGCCACCAGGTGAAATGGGAGTTGGACATGCAAAGGTACTACTATTTACTTCTCTTGGTTCTTGTTGTTGTATTGTCCTCTTATGGATTGTTTTTCCCGGACCTGCAACAAATTATTTCCGGGATTGGGGAACAAGGGTCAGGTTGGGCAGCTCTTTTTTCATCAGATCTTTAGCGAATCGTTTTCTTCCACTTATGGATGCCAGTGGTGGGTAATTGTTTGCAACTTCAGGGGCAAAGTCAAGATGAACGGGCAGAAGCACGAGTCCATTTATCAGTGTTCAAGTAAGTGTTGTGGTAGTGAAGTATATTGTGGTCATTTGTGTTGTGGTAGAGATACTTTCTTTTATTAGGGTCGGGACGGACGGGCAGAAGCACGAACCACATAAATATAAACTTATGATTATTTGTGTTGTGGTAGAGACACTTTCTTTTATTAGGGTCATTTACATTAGTTCTATTTGTGGTAGTGAAGTATATTATGCCAATGAGATATTGTATGCATTCCTTCTTTTGAGGTGTTTTTAAGAGAGAAAGTTATTACTAACCAACTCCTTGAAATAAATTAGAAGGTGTATATGAAGGCCATGTTTTTGTGATTATTTTTCTCAAGGTGGCATAATCAGATGGCCCACCCACACGCAAAGCCATACCTGCCCCGCTCACAACATATACGGGATGCATACAATATCTAGTAACTATGGTAGGCTCTGATTTAAGTTTGAATGATGTACTAATAATGAATGATGTACTAAAACAGAATAATCCTTGGTTAGTCATAGTTGTTTATTTCTTTAGTGAAATTGCTCCATTCATGTTCTAAAGTTCTTTAATGAATTGTGCAAAAGTGACACAATTTGCAGTTATTCAGGTTGTGATTTGATATAAATATGAAGTGTATTTTATCTTTGATCTATTTCACTTTAATTTAGACCATTCATAGCTATCTCATTGTTTTGTTGCTAGGACTACTTGTATGAGGATTTTATTCATCTATTTCATTATAGAAATAGTATGCCTTCTTATGGCATTTGTTCTTTGATTGGATTCTACATGATAGATCTATTAGGAACCTATGTGTTGGGGGATCTAGTTCATCTATTTCAAAGCAGGAGGCAGATGAAGAGTTTCATAGGATTGGAAAGATTGAAGGTGTTCAATTCTCCATTTATCAAACTTTTGCATACATCGACTCTGAGTAGCTGGAAGATGCCATTTCTACCTATAAAGTCGTGAATGGGACATATTTTATATTCCTCTTTGGCATATAGTTTGGAGGGATACGGGTCAAATCCATATGGATTAATGAAACATGATTGATAAAACATTAACATAAAAAATTAACATAGACTTGTATGATAAAACATTAACATAAACAACAATGTGCCTGCGTGTATGATGTAACCACACTTACATAGACTTATGACTATTTGTGTTTCTATAGAGACACTCTCTTTCATTAGGGTCATTTACTTTATTCTATTTTTGGTAGTGAAGTGTATTATGCCAATGAGATATTGTATGCATTCCTTCTTTTTTAGATGTATTTAAGTCGGAAAGTAATTACTAACTAACTCCATGAAATAAATTAAAAGGTGTCTATGAAGTTCATATTTTTGTGAGTATTTTTCCCAAGCGAAGGATAATCGGGTTCGAGTCGACTATGCTCGTCCATCTGCCCCCACCCCACCCTCCGGGTAATACATACGAATGCGGCCTCATAGGGAACATGTGGACAAGAATATGTCGCGGGGAGAGGATATGGTTGTGAGAGGTTACGGTGGGCGGGCCCCATAGTCATGTCTCCCGATAAATAAGATAACGACTAACTACGTATGTTGCTATTTCTTTGTGTTTATTTTGCTAGATAGATTGAGGCGATGCATTCATGCATTATGAATAATCTATTTGCCCTTGGTTATTAAGGCGTAATGAAAACTTTGAACTATGTATTGGGTAAACTTGCTTTTTGAGAAGTTCATACTTGACAATTCGTGGTGATGGGATAGTTTTTTTAGTGTTTTGGTGATGGGAATGGGTGTGTGGATGATGTTGGATCGGGGATAGAAAAGATGCCACCCACGGACTCAGCACTGCCTTGCCCGCAGTATATACAGTCCGGCGCATGGGCAAGTTTCCTCACCTTGTTCTATTCCCCGAGACAGACAGCCTAGATTCCAACATACTAACCCTAGCTCCCGCTGATCTCTCCCTACCCTGTTCTCCTCTGACACGGATGTCATCGGAGCCACCGCCTGCGGAGCCCTCTGTAGCCTTGGAGGCCACCAAGCCATCGGCCTCACCGTCGAAGGAATCAAAGCGCGCCGGCGCTTGGGGTGTAGCCGCCGTCGCCGCCATGCAAGTTGCCACCGACGAGAAGAACCTGCTATGGGTCAGCAACCTGCCTGCACACACGGGCGAGGACGACTTCGTGGCGTCCTTCGCCCCGCACAAGGTACTCGAGTGCGTCATCATGCGCGTCGCGTACCATGGCTACGCATTCATCATTTTCCGCTGCATCACCGAGCGTCGGACCACCCTCGAGGGGCTCCGCGGGTCCAAGGTCAAGGATGCCTTCATCTTAATTTTGTTCGCCCGGCTGGTAATATCTCAACCACCCTCTCCCCCCACTCATATCCGCTCCCGCCTTGGATCCCCCTAGGATCTGGTTGCAGTTTGTGATGTAAATTTTTCAATAATTTGGACTTCGGTGTATGTCATTTGCGGTTTATTTAGGCGGTGTGGGCTAAGGCCTCCAGCAGCTCTGATATATGTAGTTATTCGAGTGGAGGAACAATGGATCAGCGGCGACGTTTTGGTTTGGTGGAGGCTCGCAGGTGGCTGGAGGCAGCAGCACTCAGGGTCCAGGGAAGCGTGGCGCGCGAGGCCCCTTATATGGTGGATGGGCACATGTGAGCCGATAGCGACGAGAAACCTTGACACCGGTGAATGGTCTAGCAGGAAGTGGTGGTTGTGGGTTCCTTGGCGTCGGAGGCGGTAGCCACGGGGACGTTTGTGTGGTGGGAGACGTCGGCGGCGCGTGGGGAGGCCAGGCCATCCGGGTTTTCTTTATAACTACGGGTCATCTGGATTGGGTGAAGATGGGTCAGGTTGGGCAATTATTTTTTTGAATCATATAGTTTTCCAGATTGGGGAACAAGGGTCGGGTCTGGCAGCTCTTTTTTGTTTCGGATCTTTAGCGAAACATTTTCTATGAATTATGGATGGCAGTGGCGTGTAATAACTTTTTCAGATCTTTAGCAAATTGTTTTCCGGATTAGCGACCAATGAGCAGGTCGGTTAGCGGTTTTTCGGATCTTTAGTGAATCATTTTCTACCACTTATGGATGGCAGTGGTGGTTTATTGTTTTTCGGATCTTTTGGAAATCGTACTCTGGATTGGGGAACAAGGGTTTGGTAGGGCAGCTCTTTTTTGGATATTCAGCGAATCATTTTCTACCACTTATGGATGGCAGTGGTGGGTGTTTGTTATTACCAGATCTTTAGCGAGTCGTTTTCTAGATTGGGGAACGTGGGTCGGGTCGGGCAGTTTTTTTCCGGATCTTCAGCAACACATTTTCTACCACTTATGGATAGCAGTGGTGAGTAATTGATTTTTCTGAATCTTTAGCAAAACTTTTCCTTGCTTGGGGAAGAAGGGTCGGGTCATGCAGCTCTCTTTTTTGGATGTTTATCGAATCATTTTCTACCACTTACGGATGGTAGTGGTGGGTAATTGTTTGAAACTTCAGGGGCAAAGTCGGGACGAACGGGCAGAAGCACGAATCCGTTTATTAGTGTTCAAGAAAACGTTGTGGTAGTGAAGAATATTATGGTAATTTGAGTTGTGGGAGAGACACTTTCTTTTATTAGGGTCAGGACGGACGTGCAGAAGCACGAACCATAGATCCATAAACTTATGATTATTTGTGTTGTGGTAGAGGCTCTTTCTTTTATTAGGGTCATTTCAATTATTTCTATTTGTGGTGCTGGCACAATGACATGCTACAAACTCCCATCACGAGCTTCGATGAGTGCGGCGGCATGCTTCGACGACCGCGTTGATGCTTTCAGGTGTGCTATGACGGCTGCAACGATGGCTCCACGACACACTTCTAACGCATGTGCGGTTCTCTGACGGCCGTGGCGATGGCGCGGTGACACACTTCTAATGCCCATGCGGTGCTTCGGCGACTGCGATGCTGCTACGACGGCATGGCTCAACGGTCATGGCGACGCTATGATGTGACGTTGTCTTACGGAGGCCCGATTGCGTCGAAGATGCCGCGGCAACGTGTTTCATGGTCATGGTAGTGTTGAGACAACGATGCATGACTATTTCAAATGTTGCGACGGCCGTGGCAATGGCGGACCGACTGCTCTCGTGATGACGCAATGGCATGTTTAAAGGCGGCGGCGTCAAGGATTATATGTGAGGGGGTGTGGTGTGCGCACCTTGGATCCCCCAGGGATCTGGATGCGGTTTGCGATGTCAAACTTTTGGTAATTAGGACTTTGGTGCTTCATATTTGCAGTTTATTTAGGCGGTGTGCGATGAGGCCTCCAGTAGCTCTGATATATGTAATTATTTGAGCGGCAGTGCACAGGATCAGCAGTAACGGGGTGGTCTAGCAGAGGCATACAGTTGGCTAGGGGATAGCGGCGCTCCGGGTCCATGGGAGGGCAGCGGGCGAGGCCCTTGAGTCAGGCTGGCAACCGGGTCATCCTTCATTGGGCCGACCTCTAAAAAATCCATGCCCGAATAGCTAGTCGGGTCAACCCACAACCTAACCCCTGGGTTTGACAGACGACCCATACCCACACTCGATGGGTGACCCGACCCATTCGGGCAACCATCAGGTCCATAAAAACATTTCCATTTGTTTAACCCAATAGCGTGCAACAAGTTCAAACAAAACCGGTGAATGACCTAGCACGAAGCGGTGGCAGTGGGTTCCTCGGCGGAGGTGGCCGCCAGGGAGACGCCGGCGGTGCGCAGGGAGGTTGGGTTGTCCATGTTTTCTTTCTAACCGTGGGTCATCTAGATTAGGGAAAGAAGGATCGGGTTTGGCATTTTTTCCGGATCTTCAGCAAATCATTTTCCGAATTGGGGAACAAGGGTCGAATGTGCAACTCCTTTTTCTGGATCTTTAGTGAATCGTTCTCTACTACCACTTACGGATGGCAGTGGTGGGTAATTGTTTATCCGGATCTTCGGCAGATCGTTTTTCGGATTGGGGAAAAAGGTTCAGGTCGGGAAGCTTTTTTAGACCTTTATCTTTAGCTAATCATTTTCTACCACTTATGGATTGTTTTTTCCGGATCTTTAGCAAATCATTTCCGGATTGGGGAACAAGAGTCAGTTCGGGCAGCTCTTTTTTCCCGGATCTTCAGCAAATCATTTCCTACCACTTATGGATGGCAGTGGTGGGTAATTGATTGCAACTTCAGGGGCAAGGAAGGTCCGGACGGACATGCAGAAACACGAATTCCTTTATCAATGTTCAAGTAAGCATTGTTAAGCGACGCTTAAGCGCTGAGCAATGGAAAAATGCCTCACTTTGGCCCTAAGTGGTAGATTAAGCGTATTTGAAAATTTTGGCCAGAATTTGGCTATTTTTGAACTGCTTCTGCTTTGCTGCTTGTGCAATAATGGCAGTATGTCATTTATGTTATTACTAGCAAAAGGGCCCGTGCGTTGCAACGGGAAAAAAATGATAATCTTCAATGATGATGACCACATTTTGTTCATACCTCATCGCGTGATTTTGAAATTTTGTTCACAAATGCAAGAAAATGTTTCCTTTTAAAAGTTATTCACAAATTGAGGAAATGTTCACATTTTCGAAAAAATATCGTGGTTGTAAAAAACTTTGATAATTCATAGAATTATTCTGAATTTCAAGAATGTTTATTAAAAAAATACTATAATATTCCAATCCACCCCAACAGTTAATTCTTCAAAATTCACACGAGCATATAGTCACAAAGACTCAGAAGCATTACTGTTTAACTACATATCTTCGATCAACCGTGAACATTTTTACAAATTTGGGAACATTTTTAAAAGTTGTGAACATTTTTTACTATTTACAAACATTTTTACAAAATTGTGAACATTTTTTATATTGCAAACGGTTTTTAAGCATTTTCTTTTGAATTGGCGAACAATTCTAGAATAGGCGAACATTCTTTTCAAAATTGGTGGAATTTTTAAATTCACAAAAAAATTGAAATGCATGAACATTTTCTGAATCAACAAACGTTTTATGAATCAGTAAACTCTTTTGTAATTCATGAACAATTTATAAAATTTAAGGACATTTTTTAATATGCATGAATTTTTTTGAATTAGCAAACATTTTTTTCAATTTCATTAATAATTCATAATACACGTACTTTTTTCTTCAAAATCCTAGATTTTTTTACGAACATTTTTTAAAATATCCTGAGCAGTTTTCCTTTTCTGGAACATTGTATTTCAAAATTCATATTTTTTAAAAAAATTCTAAAGTTTTTTAAAATTCCAAATTATTTAGAGTAGAAAAAAACAAAAACAGAACATCAAAATTAAAAAACTAAACTAAAAAAACAGGCACTCGCACATGGGCCAGCCTAAACGGATGCGTTGTGTCTTCTACAGCGTTGTGCCTAAACGGACGCACTGTGTCTTCCGTATGCTTAGGCCGGCCCATGCGGGGGACTCCGTGCAAAACGTTTTTACATACCAGCTATATAAAAGGTTTGATGCCAAAAAACGGGTTGCTTCATAAGAACCAAATCAAAACCCACACAATGCCTTTATGGTACAGTTTCTAAACGATATGATCAACATAGTGAAAGCATATTTGCATTGAACCATAGCAAAATAATAATAAACAAATGCCCATGCGATGCAACGGGAGAAAACATGAATGAAGAAGACTCACGACACTCTATTTTAAAAATAGTAACTGGTTCAAAGTATCGATCAAATACTAACGGGCTATTCCTATAGAAAGAATTAATAGTTTCAAAGTTAACTCACTTATGTGATGCTTAGATGGATTATGAACTTCAAACTCATCCCATCTCTCCTTTCTACGTACAGGTATGTGCTTCGCTGAAGAGAAAGGGCAAGTAATGACTGGGCGCTGAAGAGAAAGGGCAAGTAATGATTGGGCGTCGCAATAAGCGCTAAAGTTTCTCTCTTGCATCATGTCTCTCCCTTGACCACTATGCGCTTCATCAATCCGTCCGCTTCGCAAACTAATGCTTAAGTTGTAAATCAAATTGGAAGATCAAATGCAAGCACCATGGAAGGGAAGCGAATCAGACGACACAAGAGCTAGCTAGCTTTTGTTTTTACACTAAAAACCATTGTAATTGGGCCAATGTACCCTGAGCTTTTTCTCAATGTAACCTCATAAACAGTGTAACTATTATTCGATACCAATAAAGGAAACCACCATCACCTCCTCTAAAAGAAGCAGCAGACTGCCCACGAATTTCCATAATTTTGCATCTTCCACTTAAACTATCTACCCTGATCCTTCATCAAGCAACACATTCCTCGATACCACTTCCTGAAAGCTAGAACAATGCCACGGGCATAGGTAATACATCACTATTACTTCGTGAAAGTTTCTGCTGAACTATCCTTACTGTATGTTTTTTGAAAAATAGAAATCTCCTCGCTGTACCAGAAAAGCACACCTACAATGGCAGAACTGCATCAACTATGAAATATACCACTTCGATTCTACAGAAAACAGGAACACCAAGAAAGAGTGAGGTATAGAAAAAAAATATCAATTATTATTATTCGGTAACAAACCAAAGGGCTGCCAAATCTCTTGAGGCATAGTTGAAGCCACCATCTCCTTTAACCCCTATCAAAGGGATTTGATGACCTATGAAAATTACACGAGAACCTCACTTTCTTAGACCAAACCTTGCTTATTCAATAGGTCTGGAACTCATGGAATGTGAGGATCATAACAGCTCTCCCCCTGAAAGGTGAGTAATTAGATATGTTTCTCATTTGAAAACATAAAAGAATAAGCAGGGAAGAGACAGTCATCCTATATATAAAAAGATGCACACCAATAAATAACTGAAGCTATTTTGTAAAATTTTGGCAGCAAATGTAGGAAATTGATATTTGGCACTTCATATGACAATGAGAAAATAAACCAGGATGAGTCACCTAAAATAATTTGACCGTATCATCATCATTAGTGTTCAAATGAGAGAGAAAATAGAAAGCCATTAAGCAAACATTCCTTATAAAGCACAATAGTTCATTTTGCATACAGAAACATGTCAACATTCTAGAAACAGATGTGTTCGTTCCAAACTTCCAATTGACATAAAAAATTCAAGTTGCAGCTGCATTCTGTTGCTCAGGAAATCTTTAGAATTATAAGTCAAATTCCAGTAGAAAGTATGACTACCGCATCTTAAAAATGCACATCTAATAGCTTGTAAACCTGGTCAAATTGATGCCTGCCAATTTCACATATTTTTTCCAAGCAATACAATTTTTTTTTTCTCGTATACCTGCAGTGTATATGTTGTTCAGAAAAGAATGAGTGAAGACCGTGATCTTCCCAGGTTCTGCATGTAAGAGGAGCAATGGACCTAATTGAACTACAGCTTGTTGACTGAACATGAGGCAGGTTGTGGGTGACGTTCGCGCCTGCGCTCTCCCAGGTGAGGCTGTGAGGAGGCAACAACGGCAGTGCGCCTGTCGAATGGCGGCCATGGAGCTCCAAATTGGAGGAGAGGGCGGTCTCGTTCTTGCTCCGTCAGTTGGCAGCCATGGAGCCCTAGTTTAAAGGACGAACGGAGGTTGGATTCTGCCATACTCATCGAGGAAGATAAATGCATGTTCCAATAGGGGTAAACTATCTATGTTGGACTGGATTATAAGTATTTCGGTTGCACCAAACTCGGGAACTATATAGCTGTCAATATTTTTGATGTGAGCAAACCATGGACAGATATAAACTGAAAACTAATACAGTTTATTTTATACAAGTACGCTTTGAAAAAAATGCCCACGCAAAGAGGGTCCAAAGTGGATGATGAGAGGCAAACTAATTTTCCCTATTTGAAGTATGGTCATGGAAGCAACCTGCATTGGAAGGTGTGCCATGGTCCAGCAAGTATGACCCTTATGAAAATTGGTAACTGAACAATGCAAGGAATATATGAACAGTGCATATAGAAATCGGAATGATATATAAAGGAAAAATTACCACTTACTCAATAGGTCTAGTGAGATACGATGTAGCACTTTGGCAGTCAAATTATCTTGCAAAATGCAAATACAGTAAATAAATTATTGGATTTGCCACCTGAATAGCAAATTCAGGATAGACTTTTATGTCGACAAAAACATATCGGTCCGGTAGGTAATATGCAGTGAAGACTCCACGTTGCAATTGTATCACACAACTGCTACATTGCCATTATGAAAGGACAAAGCAGAGTAGAGCTAGCAGAAAACTGGAAGTCTGAATACTAAAACTATCTATTAGCCTCTCCACCACGGCTGGTTGCTCCATCATATGAGCATCAACAACACAACCACTACATTAACCGAATTTGTCAGTTTCAGTCTTGCAAGAACACGACACATAATCAGTGGTCCGATGATTTGAGGCATTCCCTTCACCAGACAAAATGTGCGTGTGTCTACAGAGGAACGACAGTGGCAGCACACTAACATCATCTATAATGCGGGTCACCTGTGTAGACGCTCAAAATACAAAAAATAAATACCGTAAAATTAAAAACCATCTAATCGTCCTCTCTGTCACTGCTTTTTTAAGTAAAACTCTGTGACCGCTTGATGCTAAGTATGGGTGCTAATTACAGATTGAATACACCGTCAGTATTTTACGTTGTGCAAACTTGATGCAGCTTTTGTCACCGATGCCACATATTGACTGTGAAACTATCATTCAGCACTGAAGATGGTCAAAGAGGAAGAGTTGCTCACCACGGTAACCTCAACCCACTGGCCTGCTCAAAGATAGTATCAGGGTCAAAAAATTCATCGACTTGCTGTGGTCTGTATGCATCGACCAAATAATAATATCCTCATGCTAAGTACATTGACTCCTCATTGACATTATTGGTATACATCGACTTGATGTGGTCTGTATGTGAAAAATGATATTCTTAAATTCCAATGTTGTCAGGACACAAGACTTTAAACGTTGGTCGCCTGTGTAGACGCTTAGAGATTAAGAAAATAGATACGATGCCAAAATTAAAATTCATCTAAATGCCCTCTCTATCAATGCTTGATGCTAAGTAGGGTGTTAATTACAGATTGCAAACACCTTCAGTATTCTACCTCCTGCGGAGGAAAATATCCAAGCGCTTGATGCATCCAGACCGATCGATTCGGAAACAAATTCCAGCACCTTTTGCTAGCATCCAGCGTTCAAGATGGTCTAAGAGGAAGAGATGCTCACCTCGGCAACCTCGACGACGCCGGCCTGATCGAAGAGTTGCGCGAGGTGCTCGCTGCTGACGTCATAACGAAGTACACCTTGGCCTCCTCCGACGGCTCCACGTACTCCTAGACCTCCTCCACACCACCACGACCTCCTCCTTCACCTCAACCGTCAGCTTCTCCTCGGCGATGAAATCCAGGGCCTCGTCCTCGGCTGCAAAGGGAGGGGATCTGGGTCTGGGGATCTGCCTTCCAGTTGGGATGTGGGGCCCTTTGGCACCGCGGTCGTCGTATGGAGGAAGACCTGCAGCTGGAGCAGGGGCGGATGTGTTTAGGGCTCACCGCGGCGAAAGAAGATGTGCGGGGATAGAGATCGAGCAAGACAGAGGAGGAGGAGGAACAGGGGTTCGGTCGGAAGAAGAGGAACAGACCGGATCGCCAGTGCGCAGCAGGACAAGGCCCGATACAACGCACGAATCGTTTTTCACTTATTAATTGATTGCCGCTTTTTAGTACCACCTCGCGTATACGTTTTAAATTTAAATTAAAAATATAAATTCAAATGAAAAAGACGTATTGTGACGGTGAACCCGACAAAATCAATCTGTGTTTTATTATTACTAACAAAAGAGCTCGTGCGTTGCAACGGGAGAAAAAAATGTCACACACTCTTATAGTCTATAAATGGTGGTTTAGAGTTTGAGAATATGTAGTTGCAGCAGAAACAAAGTTGTTCTTAGATTTCTTCATGACGTACGTGAAATGGGGTGTTGTTATGGGTAAAGGAAAACGATAAAAATAAACATTATACATTTGCACACTATGGAGACATACATGCATCGTGGGCGGTTAAGCGTAACCAACTTAGGGCATGTTGAACATCATTCCAGCTCTTGGCTTTGCTCCACGACCTCAAGCTTATCCTCGCACCGCCGCGCCAAGCTCGTCCTTGTTTCCCTCTAACGTAAAACATCGCTATGAAATTCTTCATGCATCCTCTATCATGTTTATTTTTTATGTGCAAATATTTTTGTTGCAACTCTTGAAAAAAATCCACATGCATATTAATTAAAGGCGTGAAGATTAAAAAAAACATTTTTTGTGTCAAATTATCGGCATATACATCGGATTTTCTTGCCATTCTTTTATAGCGTCAACATCGCATCTTTAGGCCTCTCTTTTAAATACACACCCCATCTTTAGGCCTCTTTTTTATTTCTTGCCATACATGTCCTTATTTATTTACACATCCCATATTTGTCGGATCTCCACACGTCCTCTCTTTTATTTTTCTTTTATAGCGCAACACATTCCTTGCATGTCCCCTCTTTATTCCTATTATAGCGCAACGCAATCCATCCTTATTCAGGCATCTCTTTTATTTCTTGCCAAGCTTGTTCCTTGTGTACTTGCGGACATATATAAATTGGTGTAATTTCATGTAAAGCAGCGATGTGGTACTATTGATTAATATGAGCGAATACTACCTGTTCATAGAACTGAATCATAAGCGAGCTGGTTCCTTACTTGCCTGCAAAAACTGGAGGCGCGGGTTCGATACTCCCACACCACATTACTTTTTGGCTGATTTGAGCGATGCATCATCAATGGGCCGGCCCACGTGCGAGATGTACGCTTTTTCCATACAGACGGACGAAAATCTAACGACGGACCGTTGATCAGTTCGGTTTTTACCACGAATTAATACTACCTCGCGGAAAATCTAACGACGGACCGTTGATCAGTTCGGTTTTTACCACGAATTAATACTACCTCGCGTATATGTTTTAAATTCAAACTGAAAGCGTAAATTCACCGGAAAAAGCGTATTACGACGGTGAACCCACGGAGTTAATCCGTGCTTTATTATTAGAGAAGACTAGCAAAAGGGCCCTCCCACACCACATTACTTTTTGGCTGATTTGAGCGATGCATCATCAATGGGCCGGCCCACGTGCGAGATGTACGCTTTTTCCATACAGACGGACGAAAATCTAACGACGGACCGTTGATCAGTTCGGTTTTTACCACGAATTAATACCACCTCGCGTATCTGTTTTAAATTCAACTGAAAGCGTAAATTCACCGGAAGAAGCGTATTACGACGGTGAACCCACGGAGTTAATCCGTGCTTTATTATTAGAGAAGACTAGCAAAAGGGCCCGTGCGTTGCAACGGCAAAAAAACTATAATCTTCAATGGCCATAACCACATTTTGCTGCATCACCAAGATACATTATCACTCTCAGTTTTATGAAACGATGAACATTTTTTCTAAACTCGTGAACATTTTTCAAATTTTTAGACAATTTTACAAATTTTTGTACTTTTTCTGAAATAAAGAACATTTTTTGAATTCTTGAAGATTTTATGCTATTTGCAAAATAATAATAATTTGTGAACATGTTTTAAAACAATTTTCTTTAATCGACGAACATTTCTATAATCGAAGAACATTTTTAGGAAATTTGTGTTTTTTTTTTTGAAATTCATGGATATTTTTTTGATTGAACAAACATTTTTTGAAATTCATGATCATTTTTGAATCAGTGAACATTTTATGAATGAATAAATTGTTTTTGAAGTCATGAACGTTTTTTGTTCAATTTCATTAACATTTTCTAATACACGAACTTTTTAAGCAAACATTTTTTTTACCAAATCACAAACATTTTTTAATCTACAAATAATTTATGATATATTAAAAGATTATTGCTAAATTCTCGTTTTCTAAAATTTCCAGATTTTTTTGCTGTCCCAAATTATTAAAAGTAGAAAAATTGAAAACAAAAAAATAAAATAAATAAATGAAAACAAACTTTAAAAAACAGGCCGCCTGGACATGGGCGGCCCATACAGGCGTGCGGCGTCTTCTTCCAGCACACAGAGCGCAATATACGTGGTCCTTACTGCATGGGCCGGCATAGGCAGGGGATTCCCTTCTGTAAAACCTTCTTTTATCACTTATGCTCCATCTGTTTCTAAATATAAGTCTTTTTGGAGATTGCAATATAGACTACGTATGAAGTAAAATAATTTAATCTACACTTTAAAATACATATATATACATCCGTATGTAGTTTGTGGTGGAATCTCTAAAAAGACTTATTATATTTAGGAACGGGGGAGTAGGTTGTATTGGTGGGTAATATTTTGTAACTTTTGGGGCAATTTCCGTGAGATATCGCCAGACATGTTAGGAGGGCACCGTAGTTGAACGTTACGCGGGCGAACGTGGTAGAGGCCAAGTGGCCCAAGACAGACGATTGATAGAATAGCCTAGCTCAATATGAGGAAACACCATGGACATACGAAATGGGAGGACCAATAATATTATACCTCCATTTATATATTAAAAATAATATATATGCCTGTGTGTTAGAACGGTAGAAAGAATTGACATAAATTTAGTGAGGATTGTATGTGCAAACATCATGTTCAATGTGCTACAAATTTGGCGCAAATTCAGTAAAGATTATAAGAGCAAGGAAAACATAACGGAAGAAAAAAAATGACATGAATTTAGTGAGGATTAAAAAATGCCACATCATTTTTACTCATAAGCATGGCAACCTACCATTGATTCCCCTGCACCTCCTGTTAATTAGTTTTTCTTTCTCTTTCTTTTCTTATATCATGATGCCCACATAATTACCGTCCATTTCCTTCCTCTCTCTTTCTCCTTCCTTCTTTATTTCTCATGCAATTATTTTTTTCCTTTTTTGCTAGGCCTACTAATTACTCCTGTGATTAATATGGCGCCCAGATAATTACCATCAATTTTCTTCCTTCTTTGTCATGCAATTATTTCTTTTTCTTTTTTGCTAGGCTTGCTAATTACTCCTGCGATTAATATGGCGCCCAGATAATTACCATCAATTTTCTTCCTTCTTTATTTCTTATTCAATACATATTACCTTTCTTGCCGGCTCTACATAATTACCATCTTCCTTCTTTATTTCTCATGCAAAGAATGTCTATTTCCTTTCTTTATTTCTTTGCTTAATTTCCAAAGCAGCTTCTCGATGCCTGACAACCTAAAAAACGTATATAAACTGGTAAAAATTAATGTTAAATAGCAAGGTGGGACTATTTGATAAGTAAAAAAAATATGAAAAAAACTTCCAGCCTGGTCCCTTGTCCGCCCAGTGGGTCGTAGCACTCGCACATGCCCATCAAGACCGTGCCCATTTATCTCGGCCCGAGTACGCCTGTCTCTATTCTTAAGATTCCAAACGCCCTAATTAGCAAGCTTAGGAGCCTAGCCTAAGTTGTCTGCTGCGCTGCAACCAACATGGGAGACCAGGGATCAAATCCCAATGCTGCCACCATTTTTTTCTCTAATTTCTTTTAATTCAAACACACACACATACAGCCAGATATAGAAAACGACGGTGAAACAACCTACGACGGACACAATTCAGCATGCAGGCCCAGCCGAGGCCCAGTTTAGCGAATCAGCCGAGGCCCAGTACGGGAAAACAAAAACCAGACGCATCTAAACAGATATAACGAAAATTTAGTACCACCTCGAATATGTTTTAAATTCAAACTGAAAGCGTAAAATCACGGGAAGAAGCGTATTGTGACGGTGAACCCACGGAGTCAATCCGTGCTTTATTATTAGGGATAGATGGAGAGATTAGGGTCTGTGCGGGAGTTGTTTCCTTCGGAATTAGAAAGATGATCTGTATTTGGCTATGTCTATTTGAACTGAACTACATTTTAGTTGTTGTTTTCTTGTTGTGTGAACCTGATGTGTATTTATTATGTTATGAAGGACATTTTAGATGCTACTTCAACTAATAGTGTGCAATGTTTCCTATTTCCTATGCATACTATTCAAAACAGTCAAGTTCTGGCCAACTTTAAAAAAATGCTCAAGCGCGCTTAAGCGCTCATTGCTCTATGTTGTGGCCTTCCGCTTTTTTGAACATTATCCTTCATTAGTAGGTATTGAAATACTCCTAGATTGGTGATTGTTCCTTATACTGGGGTGAAATTGTTATGCTGGTGTTGTGTAAAGATTTATGCCCTCATGATGTTTACATGTGTTTGTTGATTGGTTTTTACAAGCAAGAGCTGCTAGGAACCTATGGGTTTGAGGAATTAGTCCGTCTATCTCAAAGAAGGAGGTCGAGGAAGATTTTCAAAAGTTTGGAAAGATTCAAGGTGTTGCATTCTCCCATGATCAAACTTCTGCATACATCGACTTTGAGAAGCTGGAAGTTGCCATTTTTGATCATAGAGCCTTTAATGGGACAGATTTAGGGGGCAACGAATTGTGTGTTGATTTATGGAGGTCTAGAGGAAGAGCGGTATGCATCTATTATTGTTGACTGGGTCTGTGAAGTGTTTCTAGGCTGCAGTTTTTCAAGGGATGTTGCCTTAATATTTAGTCATTGGTACTGATTTTGATAGGAATAGTCGGAAGCAGGCAACTTCAATAGTAGAGGATCATTGCCACCAGGTGAAATGGGAGTTGGACATGCAAAGGTACTACTATTTACTTCTCTTGGTTCTTGTTGTTGTATTGTCCTCTTTTATCTGCGGGTTACTTGCTGTCATTTCATGTTCTATTTGTCAGGGTTCTGCTAGAGTATGAATGAGAGAGGCAAAAAATCCTACCAATGTTCTCTGGGTGGATTTACCCAATACACATAAAGGTAACGAGGAGGCACTAAGGCAAGCTATGGTAGCACATGGTGTGGTTACAAACATCAAAGTTTTTCCAAAAAGGCCGTATGCTTTTGTGGAGTTTGCAACAATTGAAGGAGCTTCTAATGCTAAGAACCTTCTTGATGGGCGTCTTTCAATAATACAAAGATTCATGTTCTTTCCTCCAGCAGTGGGCTTGATAACCTAACAACGCTTGTTGGGATCCCTAGATCAGAGATGTACAATGATAGTCCACATGCGGCACATGATTATTTTAGTGCTTTTCACAGTAGTGAAGGCACATCACAAGGGTATGATCCTCGACGTGGAAGAGCAAGATACTTGGACTATGGTGCAATGCCAATCACTATTGGTATCCTACCAGCACCTGAAGTTGGCTCATCTTTCTTGTCTGGACATTCTGCTTATAGTGCGCTTGATTCGAGAGAAGCCAAAAGGGTGAGGCTGGATGCTGGCATCGACCCTTACCATGTAAGGGCAGGCATTGAGGGTCTTCATCCAGGTCGGGCAGCTTATTTTTAACCTTGATATTTAGCGAATCGTTTTCTACCACTTATGGATTGTTTTTCCCGGACCTACAACAAATTATTTCCGGGATTGGGGAACAAGGGTCAGGTTGGGCCACTCTTTTTTTCATCAGATCTTTAGCGAATCGTTTTCTTGCACTTATGGATGCCAGTGGTGGGTAATTGTTTGCAACTTCAGGGGCAAAGTCAAGTTGAACGGGCAGAAGCACGAGTCCATTTATCAGTGTTCAAGTAAGTGTTGTGGTAGTGAAGTATATTGTGGTCATTTGTGTTGTGGTAGAGATACTTTCTTTTATTAGGGTCGGGACGGACGGGCAGAAGCAGGAGATATTGTATGCCAATGAGATATTATGCCAATGAAGTATATATTATGCCAATGAGATATTGTATGCATTCCTTCTTTTTCAGACGTTTTTAAGAGCCAAAGTTATTACTAACCAACTCCTTGAATTAAATTAAAAGGTGTATATGAAGGCCATGTTTTTGCAATTATTTTTGTCAAGGTGGCATAATGAGATGGCCCACCCACATGGCAAAGCCATCCCTGCCCCACTCACAACATATATGTATGCATACAATATCTAATCACTATGGTATGCTCTGATTTAACTTTGAATTGTGTACTAAAAAGGAATGATGTACTAATACAGAATAATCGTTGGTTAGTCATAATTGTTTATTTCTTGAGTGAAATTGCTCCATTCATGTGCTAATGTTGTGTAATGAGTTGTGCACAAGTGACACAATTTGCAGTTATTCAGGTTGTGATTTGATATAAATATGAAGTGTATTTTATCTTTGATCCATTTCACTTTAATTTAGACCATTCATAGCTATCTCATTGTTTTGTTGCTAGGACTACTTGTATGAGGATTTTATTCATCTATTTCATTATAGAAATAGTATGCCTTCTTATGGCATTTGTTCTTTGATTGGATTCTACATGATAGATCTATTAGGAACCTATGTGTTTGGGGAATTAGTTCATCTATTTCAAAGCAGGAGGCAGACGAAGAGTTTCAAAGGATTGGAAAGTTTAAAGGTGTTGAATTCTCCATTAGTCAAACTTTTGCATACATCGTCTCTCAGTAGCTGGAAGATGCCATTTCTTCCTATAAAATCATGAATGGGACATATTTTATATTCCTCTTTGGCTTATAGTTTGGAGGGATACAATTCAAATCCATATGGGTTAATGAAACATGATTAATAAAACATTAACATAAACAACAATGTGCCTTCTTGTATGATGTATCGAAATGTTATAACCACACTTACATAAACTTATGATTATTTGTCTTTCTCTAGAGACACTCTCTTTCATTTGGGTCATTTACTTTATTCTATGTTTGGTAATCAAGTATATTATGCCAATGAGATATTGTATGCATTTCTTCTTTTTGAGATGTATTTAAGTCGGAAAGTAATAACTAACTAACTCCATGAAATAAATTAAAAGGTGTCTATGAAGTTCATGTTGTTGAGACTATTTTTCCCAAGCGCAGGATAATCGGGTTCGAGCCGACTACGGTCGTCTCTCTGCCCCCACCCCACCCCTGTCGGTAATACGTACGAGTGCGGCCCCATAGGGAACATATGGACAAGAATATGTCACGGGGTGAGGATATGGTTGCGAGCGGTTGCGGTGGGCGGGCCCCAAAGTCATGTCTCCCGAGAAATAAGAGAACAACTAACTACGTATGTTTCTATTTGTTTGTGTTTATTTTGCTAGATAGATTGAGGTTGTGCAATCTTGGATTATGAATGAGATATTTGCCCTTGGTTATCAAGGCGTAATGAAAAGTTTGATCTATGTGATGGGTAAACATGCTTGTTCTGAGAAGGTCACACTTAACAATTCTTGGTGATGGGATTGTGTTTTTAGTGTTCTGGTGATGGGAATAGGTGTCTAGATGATGTTGAAGTGGGGATAGAAAAGGTGTCGTACACGGACTCAGCGTAGCCCGGCCCGCAGTATATACAGTCCAGTGCATGGGATAGTTTCCTCACTCTGTTCCATTCTCCGTGATAGACATCCTAAATCCCCACATACTAATCCTAGCTCCCGCTGATCTCTCCCTACCCTGATCTTCTCTGCCAGGGATGTCATCGGATCCACCATCTGCGGTGCCCTCTGTAGCCGTGGAGGCCACCACGCCATCGGCCTCACCATCAAAGGAATCGGAGCCCGTCGGTGTTAGGGGTGCAGCCGTCGTCGCCGCCACGCAAGTTAGCGCCCATGAGAAGAACGCATTGTGGGTCGGCAACCTGCGTGCGCACGCGAGCGAGGACACCGTCGTGGTGCCCTTCTCCCCGCACAAGGCACTCGACTGTGTCATCATGCGCGTCGGATACCGCAGCTACGCCTTCATCATTTTCCGCTCCATCGCCGAGTGTCGGACCGCCCTCGAGGCGCTCCGCGGGTCCAAGATCAAGGGCGCCTTCATCCTGATTTAGTTGGCCCAGCCTGTAATATCTCAACCCCCCTCCCCCCACTCATATTTGCTCCGACCTTGGATCCGCCTGGGATCTGGCTGCAGTTTGTGTAAATTTTTCAATAATTAGGACTTTGGTGTTTGTCATTTGTGTTTATTTAGGTGGTCTGGACTGAGGCCTCCAGCAGCTCTGATATATGTAGTTATTCCAGTAGAGGCACAATGGATCAGCGGCGACGGGGTGGTCTGGTGGAGGCTCGCAGGTGGCTGGAGGCAGCAGCGCTCAGAGTCTACGGAAGCGCGGCGCAGGAGGCCCTTGGTATGGTGGATGGGCACGTGTGAGCCGATAACGATGGGAAACCTTGACACCGGTGAATGGCCTAGTAGGAAGCGGTGGCAATGGGTTCTCGGGCGCTAGAGGCAGCAGCCGCGGGGAGGTTTGTGGGGTAGGAGACGTCGGCAGCGCCCAGGAAGGCTAGGCCGTCCGGATTTTCTTTATAACTGCAGGTCATCTGGATTGGGTGAGGAAGGGTCGGGTTGGTCAATTTTTTTCTAAATCAAATAGTTTTCTAGATTGGGGAACAAGGGTCGGGCCAGGCAGCTCCTTTTTGTTCCGGATCTTTAGCGAATCGTTTTCTACCACTTATGGGTGGCAGTGTTGCGTAATTGTTTTTCGGATCTTTAGCAAATTATTTTCAGGATTAGCGACCAATGATCTATAGCAAAGCATTTTCTACCACTTATGGATGCATGGGAGTGTTAGGATATTGTTTTTTCTGGAACTTTAGGAAATCGTATTCAGCGAACATTTTCTACCACTTATGGATGGCAGTGGTGGGTGTTTATATTTTCTGAATCTTTAGCAAATCGTTTCCCTGATTGGGGAAGAAGGGTCGAGTCTGGCAGCTCTCTTTTTTGGATATTTATTGAATCTTTTTCTATCACTTATGGATGGCAATGGTGGGTAATTGTTTGAAACTTCAGGGGCAAAGTCAGGACGAACGGGCAAAGCACGAATCCGTTTATCAGTGTTCAAGAAAGCGTTGGGGTAGTGAAGTATATTATGGTCATTTGTGTTGTGGTAGACACACTTTCTTTTATTAGGGTCAGGACGGACGGGCAGAAGCACGAACAACAGATACATAAACTAATGATTATTGGTGTTGTGGTAGAGGTACTTTCTTTTATTAGGGTCATTTTCAATATTTCTATTTGTGGAGTTGGCACAATGACATGCTACAAACACCCATCATGAGCTTCGACAAGTGCGGCGGCATGCTTCGACGACCGCGTTGATGCTTTCAGGTGTGATGTGACGGTTGCGATGATGGCACCACAACATGCTTCTAACGACCATGCGGTGCTCTCACGGCTGTGGCGTTGGCGCGGCGACATGCTTCTAACACCCGTGCGGTGCTTCGGTGACCGCGATGATGCTATGATGGCATGCCTCAACGGCCATGGCGATGCTATGATGCGACATTGTCTTTGACAACCGCGATGATGCTACGACAGAGGTCCGATTGCTTCGACGATGGTGCGACAACGTGTTTCATGGTCATGGCAGTGTTGAGACAACGGGCATGACTTCTCCAACGAAGTAGTGACGGGCACGACGATGGCGGCCCGACTGCTCTCGTGATGGCGCAATGGCATGTTCAAAGACGGCATGGTCAAGGATTGCATGTGAGAGGGTGTGGTTTGGTGTGCGCAACATTGACTTCATCAACTTCCTAATACAAAATGAAACCAGCTCCCATGATCAATCATACGATGTTCTAGTATTTGTACGATCACATGTATAACTACCTGGCAAATCATTGTGTGTGAAGTAAGTGTAAGAAGGATCATTTAGAAAAAGGCAGTCACGGGGAAGCAAGCACAAATCGCGAACTCGACTATAGATGGGCTAGCTTCGCGTGGGGACACACAGGCGCTCCCGTCAAACGTTCACGTAGGATCGGATGGCGCCGGATGCGGCTTACAAAGTCAATAAATCATACGACTGTTTTTACACATTTTCCTTTTTTAGCGGTGATGGGAATAGGTGCCCTGAATGTATGATATATTTGAGCAGGGATAGAAACGGAGCCGCCCATGGAGTCGGCGCAAGCGCGCAGTCGGCCCTGCCTGCCCGTAGTATATACGGTCCGACCCGCGGGCTGGTTCCCCACAACCCGTTCCGTTCCCCATCTCAGACAACCCAAATCCCCACATCCTAACCCTAGCACCCGGCGATCTCTTACTTCCCTGATCCCCGCCGCCATCGATGTTGTTGGACCCATCGCCTGCGGGGCCCTCAGATGCCGCCAGGTCGTCGACCTCCTTGCCGAAGGAGGCGGAGCCCTTCGGTGCCAGGGGCGTCGCTGCGGGCCAACGCACCAGGGGCCGCCCACGAGACGTACGCACTCTGGGTTTGCAACCTGCCCACGCACGCTCGCGAGGACGACATCATAGCGGCCTTTGAACCGCACAAGGCGCTTGACTGCGTCATCACACGCGCCGGTCCGACAGCTACATGCTCGTCCTTTTCCGCTTCGTCGCCGACTCTCGGGCCGTCCTCGAGGCGCTCCGCGGGTCTAAGGTCAAGGGCATGTTCATCCTGGGCGAGTTTGCCCAACCGATAACTTCTCACCCCTCCTTCTCCCCAACTCGTATCTGCTCCCACCTTGGATCCCCCGGGATCTGGCTGTAGTTCATGATGTGAATTTTCTAGTAATTAGGACTTCTGTGCCTATGATTAGCGTTTTATTTAGGTTGTGTGGGCTGAGGCCTCGAGCAGCTCTGATATTTATAATTATTCGAGCGGCGGCACACGGGATCAGCGGTGACAGGGTGGTCTAGCGGAGGCTCCTAGGTGGCTGGGGTATGGTGGCGCTCAGTGTCCAAGGGTGCGCGGCAAGCGAGGCCCTTGAATCTGGCTAGCAATCTGGTCGGGTTTCACCGGGCCAACCTCTACCAAACCCATGCCCGAAGAGCTAATAGGGTCAACCCACGACCCTACCCTTGGGTCTGATGGACGACCCATGCGCACACCCGACGGGTGACCGGACCCATTCGAGCACCCATCGGGTCCATGAAAATATTTCCATTTTTTACTCTGCCTAGCATGCAACAAGTTCAAACAATATCGGTGACAACCTAGTAGCTTTATAGTCATGTCGATGCTTCCTTCCTCAGTAGTTAGCCGAGTTGGTACTAAACATTACAAGGGAACGGTGCACTATCTGTTGCAGGCTGCAGCTAATATATTTGACATGGGCCAATTGTTGGACTACTTTTGGGCCTACAAAGGACTAGGAAAATTGTGCATGTAAATGTGCTTATTACTAGCTAGGCGTTGCTGAACCCCATGATTTTTTAGTAGTATATTAGCAATGGTTGTTGGATGTTCCTGACATGCTAATATATGTATTGTATTTAGATAAAAGACCATATGTAATACATGATAAATATTTTATTTCTAAATAGTAATATTAATCGGGCAACCCATCGGGTAAACCACGGGTATAAACTTGTGCTCATACCCTACCCATGACTAATCAGGTTACCCATCGGTGAAGATGACGAGCATGATTGGTTTGATGCCAAAAAATAGCATGCCAACATTTGGCAAATGCCAAAAACTGTCCAGTGCTAGGTTGGTTACCATGTTTACTTGCCAACCTCACAAGAAGTTGCCAATTTTTGGCAACTTCTGATATTGCCAATTGTTGACTTGCCAAGTATTGACACTGCGAAATGTTGGCATCAAACCAATTATTCCCGACGACCCATACACTACCCTTTCAGGTCGGGTGCCCATCGATGCGGCCGCCCATGGGACAAGTTGCCGGGTTGAGCCTTGAGATGGTGGATGGGCGCGCAGGGGTCGGATTGCTGGGATGACGGCCTTGAGATGGTGGATGGACATGTGGGGCGCCAATCGGGACGGGAAACCTTGACATCGGTGAATGACCTATCACGACATGGTGGCAGTGGCTTCATGGGAGGAGGTGGCCGCCGAGGAGACGCTGGCGGTGCGCAGGGAGGATGGGATGTTCGGATTTTCCTTTTAACCATGGGTCGTTTGAATTGAGGGAAGAAGGGTCGGGTAGGGCAAGTTTTTTCCGAATTTTCAGCAAATCATTTTCCGGATTGGGGAACAAGGGTCGGGTCATCCAAAAAATCTGGATCTTTTACGAATCGTTCTCTAATACCACTTATGGATGGCGGCAGTGGTGGGTAATTGTTTTTCCGGATCTTCAGTAGATTGATTTCTGGATTGGGGGACAAGGGTCGGGTCGGGCGGCTGTTTTTAACCTTCACCTGTAGTGAATCATTTTCTACCACTTATGGATTGTGTTTTCCGGATCTTTAGCAAATTGTTTTCCGGATTGGGGGACAAGCGTCAGGTCGGGCAGCTATTTTTTCTGGATCTTTAGCAAATCATTTTCTACCACTTATGGATGGCAGCAATGGGTAATTGTTTGCAACTTCAAGGGCAAGGAAGGTCAGGACGGACCGGAAAAACATGAATCCCTTTATCGGTGTTCAAGAAAGCGTTGTTAAGCGATGCTTAAGCGCCGAGCAATGGAAAAAGGCTTCACTTTGGCCCTAATTGGTAGATCAAACGTATTTTAAAATTTGTGCTAGAATTTGGTTGTTTTTGAACTGCTTCTGCTTAGCTATTTGCGCAATTATGGCAGTATGTCATTTATCTTGTTATTAGGGTTTGTACGGGAGTTGTTTCCTTCAAATTCTGGCCAAATCATGGCTACATGATCTGCACTTGGCTATGTCTATTTGAACTGAACTGCATTTTAGTTGTCTTTTTCTTAAAGTGTGAACTTGATGTGTATTTGCTATGTTGTGAAGTTCATTTTAGATGCTACTTCAACTACCCATGTGCCATGTTTCTTTTTTTCCTGTGCATACTATTCGAAATAGTCAAATTCTGGCCAAGTTTGAAAAAACGCTCAAGCGCGCTTTAGCTAGTCATTTTCCGGATTGGGGAATGAGGGTCGGGTCGGGCAGTTCCTTTCCGGATCTTTAGCAAAACATTTTCTACCACTTATGGATGACAGTGGTGAGTAATTGTTTTTCCTGAATCTTTAGCAAAATGTTTCCCTGATTGGGGAAGAAGGGTCGGGTCGGGCGGCTCTCTTTTTTGGATGTTTATCGAATCATTTTCTACCACTTATGGATGGCAGTGGTGGGTAATGTTCTGAAACTTCAGGGGCAAAGTCGGGACGAATGGGCCGAAGCACGAATCCATTTATTAGTGTTCAAGAAAGCCTTGTGGTAGTGAAGTATATTATGGTCATTTGTGTTGTGGTAGAGACACTTTCTTTTAGGACGGACATGCAGAAGCACGAACCACAGATCCATAAACTTATGATTATTTGTGTTGGTAGAGGCACCTTCTTTTATTAGGGTCATTTTCATTATTTCTATTTGTGGTGCTGGCACAATGACATGCTACAAACTCCCGTAATGAGCTTCGATGAGTGCGGCGGCATGCTTCGACGACCGCATTGATGCTTTCAGGTGTGCTATGACGGCTGCAACGATGGCACCGCGACACGCTTCTAACGCCCGTGCGGTGCTCTGACCGCCGCTGTGATGGCGCGGCGACACGCTTCTAACGCCTGCTACTACGATGGCATGGCTCAACGGCCATGGTGATGCTATGACATGACATTGGGTTTTGACAACTGCGGCGATGCTACTACGAAGGCTCGACTGCTTTGACGATGCCGCGACAACGTGTTTCATGGTGATGGTAGTGTTGAGACAACGTGCATGACTACTTCAATGATGTTGCGACGGCCATGGCGATGGCGTCCAGTCTGCTCTGGTGATGGCACAATGGCATGTTCAAAGGTGGCAGCGTCAAGGATTGCATGTGAGGGGATGTGGTGTGGTGTGCGCAACATTGACTTCGTCAACTTCCTAATACCAAATGAAGGAAGCACCCATGATCAATCATACGATGTTCTAGTATATGTACGATCACTTGTATAACTACCTGGCAAATCATTGAGCGTGGAGTAAGTATAAGAAGGATCCTTTAGAAAAAGGGAACGCGAGCACAAATCGCGAACTCGACTATAGATGGGCTAGCTTCACGTGGGGACACACAGGCTCTCGCGTCACATAATCGCGTAAGATCGGACGGGGCTGGCAGCAGCTTCCAAAGTCAATAAATCATCCGAATGTTTTGAAATGTTTTCCTTTTTTGAGTGGTGATGGGGATAGGTGTTGTGTCTAGATGATATACTGAAGCGGGGAAAGAAACTATGGTCTGACCCGCGGGCCAGTTCCCCACACCCCATTCCGTTCCCCATCTCAGACAGCCCAAATTCGCACATCCAAAACCTAGCTTTGGGCAATCTCTCCCTGCCCTGATCCCCGCCGACGCTGGTGTCGTTGGACCCGCCACCCACGAGGCCCTCTGAGGTCGCCAGGCCGTTGGCCTCCCTGCCGAAGGAGTCGTGGCCTTCCGGCACTAGGGCGCCGCCGCCGTGCTAGGGGCCTCCCACGAGAAGAACGCCTTGTCGGTTGACAACCTGCCCGCGCACACAAGCGAGGAAGACGTCATGGCGGCCTTCGCCCCACACGAGGCATTCGATTGCGTCATCGCACGTACCGGCTCCCGCAGCTATGGGTTCATCGTTTTCCACTTTGTCGCCGAGTCCCGAGCTTCCCTCAAGGCGCTTCGTGCGTCCAAGGTCAAGAGCGTCTTCATCTGGGTCGAGTACACATGGTCGATAACTTCTCCCCCACTAGGATCTGCTCCCACCTTGGATCCCCAGGATCTAGCTGCAGTTCGCGAAGTCATTTTTTTGGTAATTAGGACTTCGGTGCTTGTGAATTGCAGTTTATTTATGCGGTGTGGAATGAGGCCTTCAACAGCTTTGATATATGTAATTATTCGAGCGGCGGCACACGAGATCAACGGTGACGGGGTGGCCTAGCAGGGTATGCAAGTGGCTGCGGGATGGCGGCGCTCAGGGTCCACGGGAGCGCGATAGGTGAGGCCCTTGAGTCAGGCTGGCAATCTGGTCGGGTTTTAGCGGGCCGACCTCTACCAAATCCATGCGCGAATAGCTAACTGGGTCAACCCACGACCCAACCCCTGGGATTAACGGATGACCCATCCCCACACTCGACGGGTGACCCGACCCATTCGGGCACCCATCGAGTCCACAAAAACATTTCCATTTTTAATCCGCCTAGCATGCAACAAGTTCAAATAAAATCAGTGAATGACCTAGAACGAAGCGGTCGTAGTGGGTTCCTCGGCGGAGGTGGCCGCTAGGGATATGCCGGCGGTGCGCAGGGAGGTCAGGTTGTCCGGATTTTCTTTCTAACTGCGGGTCATCTGGACTGGGGGAAGAAGGGTTGGGTTGGGCATTTTTTCAGATCTTAGCAAATCATTTTCCGGATTCGGGAACAATGGTCGGATCGTGCAACTCTCTTTTTATGGATCTTTAGCGAATCTTTCTCTACTACCACTTATGGATGGTAGTGGTGGGTAATTGTTTTTTCGGATCTTCAGCAGATCATTTTCCGGATTGGTGAACAAGGGTCGGGTCAGGCAGCCTTTTTTAAAACCTTGATCTTTAGCGAATCATTTTCTACCACTTATGGATTGGTTTTTCGGTTAGCAAATCATTTTCCGGATAGGGGAACAATGGTCAGTTTGCGCAGCTCTTTTTTTCTCGGATCTTTAGCAAATCATTTTCTACCACTTATGGATGGCAGAGATGGGTAATTGATTGCAACTTCAGGGGCAAGGAAGGTCAAGACAGACATGCAGAAACACAAATCTCTTTATCCGTGTTCAAGGAAAGCACTGAGCATTTGAAAAATGTTTCGCTTTGGCCCTAAGTGGTAGATTAAGCATATTTGATAATTTTGGCCAGAATTTGGCTATTTTTGAACTGCTTCTTCTTAGCTGCTTCCGCAATAATGGCAATATGTCATTTATGTTATTATTAGGGTCTGTAGGGGAGTTGTTTCCTTCAGATTCCGGCCAAATCATGAAAAGAAGATCTGCATTTGGCAATGTCTATTTGAACTGAACTACATTTTAGTTGTCATATTGCTTGCTGTGTGAACCTGATGTGTATTTGCTATGTTGTGAAGGTCATTTTAGATGCTACTTCAACTACCCATGTGCCATGTTTCCTATTTTCCTGTGCATACTATTCAAAACAGTCAAATTCTGGCCAAGTTTGAAAAACGCTCAAGCGCACTTAAGCGCCCATTGTTCTATGCTATGGCCTTCCACTTTTTTGAACATTATCCTTTATTAGTAGGTGTAGAAACACTCCTAGATTGGTGATTGTTCCTTGTTCTAGGGTGAAATTGCTATGCTGGAGTTGTCTAAAGATTTATGCCGTCATGATGTTTACTTGTGTTTGTTCATTGGGTTTTACAAGCTAGATATGTTAGGAACCTATGGGTTGGAGGAATTAGTCTGTCTATCTCAAGGCAGGAGGTAGAGGGGGAGTTTCAAAAGTTTGGAAAGACTGAACGTGTTGGATTCTCCCATGATCAAACTTCTGCATACATCGACTTTGAGAAGCTGGAAGATGCTATTTCTGCTCATAGAGCCTTGAATGGGACAAATTTAGGGGGCAAGGAATTGTGTGTTGATTTCCAGAGGTCCAGAGGAAGAGTGGTATGCATCTATTATTGTTGACTGAGTTTCTGAAGTGCTTCTAGGCTGCAGTTTTTCAAGTGATGTTGTCTTATTATTTAGTTATTTGTACTGATTTTGATAGGATCGGTCAGAAGCAGGCAACTTCAACAGTATAGGATCATTGCCACACAGTGAAATGGGAGTTGGACATGCAAAGGTACTGCTATTTACTTCTCTTGGTTCTTGTAGTTGTACTGTCCTCTTTGATCTGTGGGTTGCTTACTATCATATCATGTTCTCTTTGCCACGGTTCTGCTAGAGTACGAAGAGAGAGGCAAAAATTCCTACCAATGTTCTCCGGGTGGGTTTACGGAATACACATAAAGTTAACAAGGAGGCACTAAGGCGGGCTATGGCAGCACATGGTGTGGTTACAGACATCAAAGTTTTTCCAGAAAGGCAGTATGCTTTTGTGGAGTTTGCAACCATTGAAGGAGCTTCTAATGCTAAGAATCTTCTAGATGGGCGTCTTTTCAATAAGACAAGGATTCATGTTCTTTTCTCCAGTAGTGGGTTTGATAACCTAATTAACACCGCTTGTTGGGTTCCCTAGATCAAAGATGTACAATGATAGTCCACATGTTGCATGTGATTATTTTGGTGCTGGTCGCAATAGTCATGGCATATCACAAGGGTATGATCCTCGATGTGGAAGGTCAAGATAATTGGACTATGGTGCAATGCCAATCACTGGTGGTGTCCTTCCAACACCTGAAGCTGGCTCATCTTTGTTGTCTGGACATTCTTCTCATAGTGCACTTGATCCGAGAGAAGCCAAAAGGGTGAGGCTAGCTGCTGGCATCGACCCTTCTACCATGTAAGGGCACGCACTGAGGGTCTTCAACCGGGTCAGGTAGCTTTTTTAACGTTTATCTTTAGTGAATCATGTTCTACGACTTATGGACTATTTTTCCCGGACATTTAGCAAATTGTTTTTCGGACTGGGAACAAGGGTCAGGTCGGGAAGCTCTTTTTTCCTCGGATCTTTAGCGAATCGTTTTCTACTACTTATGGATGGCAGTAGTGTGTAATTATTTGCCACTTCAGGGGCAAAGTCACTAAGAACGGGCAGAAGCACAAATCCATTTATCAGTGATCAAGAATGTGTTGTGGTAGTGAAGTATATTGTGGTAGAGACACTTTCTTTTATTAGGTTCAAGACGGACGGGCAGAAGCACGAATCACAGATACATAAACTTATGATTATTTGCGTTGTGGTAGAGACACTTTCTTTTATTAGGGTCGTTTACACTATTTCTATGTTTTGTAGTGAAGTATATTATGCCAATGAGATATTGTATGCATACCTTCCTTTTGAGGTGTTTTTAAGAGGGAAAGTTATTACTAACCTACTCCTTGAATTAAATTAAATGTTTATACGAAGGCCATGTTTTTCCAATTATTTTTCTTAAGGTGGCATAATCAAATGGCCCACCCACACGGCTAGCCCATCCCTGCCCCACTCACAACATATAGGGATGCATCCAGTATCTAGTAACTACGGTAGGCCCTGATTTAAGTTTGAATGATGTACTTATCACCCCTCCTTCTGCCCCCACTCGTATCTGCTCCCACCTTGGATCCCCTAGGATTTGGCTGTAGTTCGCGATGTGAATTTTCTAGTAATTAGGACTTCAGTGCCTGTGATTTGCATTTTATTTAGGTTGTGTGGGCCGAGGCCTCCAGCAGCTCCGATATACATAATTATTCGAGCGGCAGCACACGGGATCAGCGGTGACGCGGTGTTCTAGCGGAGGCTCCTAGGTGGCTGGGGTATGGTGGCGCTCAGTGTTCAGGGGAGCGAGGCTAGCGAGGCCCTTGAATCAGGCTAGCAATCGGGTCGAGTTTCACCGGGCCGACCTCTACCAAACCCATGCCTAAATAGCTAATAGGGTCAACACACGACCAAACCCTTGGGTCTGATGGACGACCCATGCGCACACCCGTTGGGTGACCCGACCCATTCGGGCACCCATTGGGTCCATGAAAATAATTCCATTTTTACTTTGCCTAGCATGCAACAAGTTCAAACAAAATCGGTGACAACCTGCTAGCTTTATAGTCATGTCGATGATTCCTTCCTCAGTAGTTAGCTGAGGTGGTACTAAACATTACAAGGCAACGGTGACCTGTTTGTTGTGAGCTGCAGCTAATATATTTGACATGGGCCAATTGTTGGACTACTTTTGGGCCTTCAAAGGACTAGGAAAATTGTGCACGTAAATGGGCTTATTACTAGCTGGGCGTTGCTCAACCCCATGACTTTTTAGTAGTATATTAGCAATGGTTGTTGGATGTTCCTAACATGCTAATATATGTATTGTATTTAGATAAAAGACCATATGTAATACGTGATAAATATTTTATTTCTAAATAGTAATATTAATCAGGGGACCCATCAGGTAACCCACGGGTATAAACCATACCCTACCCACGACTAATCAGGTTACCCATCGGTGAAGATGACGAGGATGATTGGTTTGATGCCAGAAAATAGCATGCCAACATTTAGAAAATGCCAAAAGTTGGCTAGTGCTTGGTTGGTTACCATGTTTACTTGCCAACCTCACAAGAAGTTGCCAATTTTTGGCAACTTATGATATTGCCAATTGTTGACTTGCCAAATGTTGGCATCAAACCAATTATTCTCGACGACCCATACCCTACCCATTCAGGTCGGGTGCCCATCGGCATAGCCGCCCATGGGACGAGTTGCCGGGTTGACCCTTGAGATGGTGGATGGGCGCCCAGGGGTCAGATTGCTGGGATGACGGCCTTGAGATGGTGGATGGGCACGTGGGAATCTAATCTCGAAGGGAAACCTTGACATCAGTGAATGACCTAGTATGACGCATGTGGCACCCTGGCTCAAAGAAAACCAGAACGCCTCGTATTCCAGCCCAGAGATCGAAGTGAAATCTTATGGAATACGACACTGCTTAGTATAGAACAAACCGGCTCTCTATTACAACACGAATACGAATACAAGGGTTCCGATATTACAATGAATAACATCGGTACAGCGACACTACGCCAACCACTGTTGCTCTATACAAGCAGCATAACAACTCGAAGCAGCGGAACAACTACTGGCAGCAGAACAACTACTGGCAGCAGAACAACGAACGACGATGATAGACTCCAATCCGCAGGGACTCTGGCTGGAACATTTATCCTAGCTCGCGAACACGGGAACAACACCAAACAAGCAAGCAATCCAGGCACGACCTGTAAACTGGCATGACACGCCAGGTCAGTACATTGAATGTACTTGCAAGCTCACAATAATCAGAAGCATTCAAGACAAACAACAACATGGCAATTACAGGTTAAGCAGGAATTATCATGAGATCATCAAGATAACATAACATCAACAACATGAACATAATACTGCTAGAACAATATGATCATGGCAAGAACATATAAATCTGATGATACTAGCATGCAACATGATGACTCTACATGCATCATTTATTCTGCTCGGGTTACCTCGTAACCATCACATGCATCACTTACCCACTTCGGACATTACACGGTCATCTCAGGATCAAATCAAGCTTGGTATAAACAATACCGTAGTAATCATCAAATGACCACAAGGAGCTTGATCTTTACCCACGATTCTCGCACAACATCACGAATATCCAACAACTCGGTATCCTCAATACCATGGTGATCATTTCGGCGATCTCAACCATGACCAACACTTGGTCTCAAATAGTGATCCTTCCGACGATCACAACCACGACCGATACCTAGCCTCAAATGGTGATCCTTCCCGCGATCACAACCAACTTATCTCATCCTCGAACCGGGGTTGTTATTTAGCACATTATTATTATTACTGTTGACTCACAGTGTGACCAACTACGAACTGGGCCCTTATCCAAGGGCGTGGCTATCGATAGATTTAATATACAGTCTGCAGAGGTTAGTACATTGTACCCACACTACGGAACCCATGGCCTCGCACTCCCATTTGGGTGGACCAACGGCGTTCCGACAAAACCGATCTATTGTCATGACACTCTCCCAGCCACTCCGACCCATTCCCAACTGGGCTAGTCCTGGGTGGCCCCGTGTCTACCAAAGACACAACGACCACCGTCGTGGCCAAACGTCCCTCACAGGGACCGGATCCATAATAATAACAACAACGGGCACACAAGGTTATGTCTTCTTATCGGGCCAGGGTACCGCACGCCCATAACCTTCCCTAGTTGGAGGCATCGGCGAGAGGCACGACAATAGACCCAGTTAGGACCTTCCCATAAAGGTAAGTGTGGTTGCACTGGTCAGTTCGATATGGTGGCACCATGACTCAGCCAACAATTGTTTAAGTTCAATTTAGTCCGGTTAAACTTGAATGCAAATATGCTAAGCCATAATAAAATAACATGATACAATTACAATGCATGAGCATGATATCAACATAAGTACGGGTGCAACATAACTAGCCACCATATCAACAATGAATCATCTCCAACTGAGCATGGCATAATGAAGAGCATGAATATTACCAGTACAACACTACTCATAGCATAACATGACCACTAGCATCAACAATAAACATCATGCAAGAACATATCAACAATGCCATCATGCAAGCATTTAACCAACTGGATGCAATGGAACATGCATAACAACAGTACTCGGGGCAGACGACAGTCATGCATCGAAGACCATTACCAACATCAACATATACTACTAGCAAGCATAAGCATATGAAAAGAATACTAGCAACTAGCAGGGCATGCCAACCGGGTTCATAACAACATAGCAAGAAAGTAAGCATGAACCCATAAGCATTACCGAAACAACTATAACCATAGTTTAAGCAAGCAAACATTTAATAAATATTCAAGTTGAAAACCATGGCTACTGCATGACTATCATGCAAGTGGGTATTGTGTCTTTCTTGGGGTGACGAAGACTCCAGGAAGAAGTGCGGTGAAGCCGCAGAACAAACCGTCGGACGGTACGTTCTCGGAGGGGCTGATTAGAGACAAGGGTAAAATGGTCATTTTAATTGTTATAAAACCTAGTGAAAATGTTACCAAAAGATAGATCTCGACGATACGAAGAAGTGAGCGTTGGTTTCACCTCAATCAGAGTTACGGTTGAAAAGTTGTGAAGGTTGGAAGAACAGGGACCAATCTGTGAAACATTTATCACCAACGGGTCCCTGGGAGGAAAAACTGAAAGCGTATAAGTGGAAATACGTTTTCAGAGAAGTGAAAGCTTACTTTATGCTGCACTAGAGAGGAATACACTTTCCAGAGGGGAAAACTTTTTTAGATAAAACAAAGGAGGAATACGCTTTCATTCGAAGAAGACGTAGTCTGGAAATGTGTTTCACTTACGTGACGTGGCAGTGGCGGGTCAACGGGCAGAGGATGACACGCGTGGCCCACCTTATCCTTCTCTCTCCTCCCCCTGTCTTCTTCTTCCTCCCGTGCCTGGCCACGACAGGAAGCAGAGGAGGAGGACAGGGCGCTGCCGTTGCTGGGGCGGCCGTCCAGGCCAGCTCCGGCCAGGGCGCGGGCACCAGCGGACGCGGCCCGGCGTGGCGCGTCCGTCCAGGGGGTCGGCCGGCCCCGGGGAGGGACGGGATGGCGGCGCACGGCGAAGGCAGAGAGCCAAGGCGCGGCGGCCGTTGAGGGAGGCCCGCGGCCACGGGAGGGCTCCGGCTAAGGCGAGGCCACCGTTGAGTTCGTAGGGACGAGGCTGTCCCGTTCTGAGGTAGAACGAGTGCCGGGGAGGAGTGGAGAGGAGGGGAGGCCGCGGCAACAGAGGAGGTTACAGAGAGCTCGGCGGTGGAGGTACTCGGCGATGCGAGCTGCTCCGGCGAGGGCTAGATGTGTGGGGTGATGCGCACGGATGCAGGAAACGCGGTGGACAGCTCGGAACGGCGAGGGGATGCTTGGTTTGGCCGGAATCATGCCGAGGCCGAGGCGGCCATGGCGAACTTCGGCGAAAGGAGGAGCGGGCCGAGGGTTCTGGTGGGCTAGGAGGCTTGGGGAGAGGCTGGTGAGGTGTGGAGGGACTCAGAAACTCCTTATATAGCCGCGGGGAGGCTTCTAGAGCTCACGGGAGAGCTCCCGACCAAGCTTTAATGGCGGGCAGAGGCAGGGCGTGGCACGAGCATGGCGTTTGCGACGCATTGATGACGAACCGCGACGAAGCACCGATGCAGGGCGCTGCAGTCGAGCACGGGCGGGCTCCTGGACGAGGTTTGAGGTCGATACGAGGAGGGAGTAGACGAGCCTAGTGGCCGGAACAAGCTAGAGCACGCCTGCAGCCATGATGCAGGTGTGATCACCACGCGCACTAGCGCAAGCGGCGCTCTTTGGCGTGGCCAAGCATGTCCAGTGGATGGATCCTGCTTCCCTCTGTCAAAATGAGGAAATAAATCGGTCCAGGGGCAAAGAAGATATTTGCACTTAGCTCCAAAAGTAAATCAGTAAGAAGGTGTTTGTAACTTTATGTGGTTAAACCAGATTGGTAACATGGTAAAGAGTTTGTCTGATGATGATCACATACTAAGGTGATGCTGATCACCAAAAATCAGACTAAGAGGAGGAGTTTAGATGAGGGTTGCTGTAGAAAGTGCAATACTGGCCAGAATTGAGGATTTGGACGATGCACTCACATACTTGATCTCTGTGAGCTGACATTTGACACAGAGGGGTTATATGATGATATGAAGCTATTGTAAAAGTTCCATACCATTTGGAAATACCAAAGTGGCACTTGCTTCACAAAGCTTCATTCTGGACAGAAACTTGGAAAAATTACCCAGGGCAATTGGTTTAACCAATTGAGATAAAACTGGAGTTGATATAGGTAGAATCATGTCCTGGTAAATTTTCAGATCAATTAAAGCAATATAAAATATAGTTGCTTCACAAACTGAAAATTTGACCAGAAACTAAGATTTGGGGCTGGGCTCACATAGATGGGTTACATGAGCTCATATTTGGTGGAGAGTCATTATTTGATCATAAGAAGGACCTTGAAAAAGTTCAACTCATTAGGATATTTCTATCTTGTACTTCCTTCACAATCACCTCCCTCAGACAGGAACTTCGAAACATTGCTTAGGAATATTTACTAGGAAAAGTGAGTTGAATTTTGGCATGAGCCAATTATATGTACAGGAAAAACTGTCCAAGAATTTTGGGGTCAATCAAGCAAAGATAAATAGCACTTCCTTTGCAAAGTGCCATTTAGGACAGAATATGAAAAGAATTATTGGAGGATTATTTTTGAACATGGTAATGAAATATTTTGCCATATTTGAGCAAGATATTACCCAAATAATTTATGAGAATTATTTTGGAATTTTAGGAGTGACAAAAGTATAGGTTGCTTCACAACCTAGGGTTTTAAGGGTTATTCCTTTATCAGAAAAGTAATATTCCCAACAAAAGAATTTTGGGTTAGGTCAAGGATGGAAATGACATGATCTTAGGATGATGAAGAGGGTGACAAGCCACTATAAAACCTAGGAATACATGATCTTCCCAAGTTTCACAACCGTATAGCCACGGAAAAGCAAAACAAAACGGGGAATTCAAGAAAATCAACGAAAAAGAAAAGGGCAAAAATCCAGGCTGTCACAAACCTTCCCCCTTAAAGAAATCTCGTCCTCGAGATTTGGTTGCTCAGGGTTAAATAATCTTTCTGGCTTGAAGAAACTATTTCCAACTTAGGTTTCTTTAATTCATTCTTATATAATTTTTCCACTAAATTGGATATAACTGACTGTCTTGATCTAGGGTGGTTTGCTTCACCATATCTGACATTCTGACAGGACATACCTCATACGTTCATGTTTATACCGACTCAAATTTTCTTTTCATATCTGTTGGATTAGCTATCATCCGAAATATTATTTTTACGGATATACTTGTCCTTCTTGATATTGATCCTTGCTGGAAATGTTATTCTAGTATCGAGTACCGAGAATATTCCACGGAGTTGGGGAACATACCTTCCCGTGGAACAAAGAATCTCTTCTATCCAGGCATCGGATTCCTCGAATGTAGACATGCCTCTTGGTTCCAAAACAGTGATGTGGATCATATCTGTTTTGCTAACGGATTCTGACATCTTGCAGGAGTTTCCGACTTACCTTGACTGGCTTCACAGTCTTGAGTATCCAAGTTGTACCAAAGGTTTGACTGTCGCTTGTCGTGACTGATAGAAAAATGCACCATCTCCTGATGGTAAGATTTGCAGACTGGACTGGCGGTGATCTTGGCAAAGAATCCCATTCACACATGCTATTCTTTTAATTTCTTCCCCTATGCGAGAGATAACAATCCTCAAAGTCTATGTTTTCACACTGATTCTTCATTTTTGCCAGTATCTCTCTGGGAATAACAGTCTGTGTGATGCTCCATCACGGGTGTTGAGGTCAATATATTGAGCTGTCCATGAGTCTGACCGGACAGACTCGGGTATTCAATGCTGACAGTTCTGAGCATACTGTGGACTGAGCTGGTTGCCTCGCTATGAGGTCCATACCACAATGGAATATACCTCTTGGGTTTGCCGTGGAATAAGACGGTCTTGGGCATCCACATTTTTCACATAATAACCGGCATACCTATATTGTTGGTCTTGCTCTTTCATTATTACTTTCTTCATCTGGATCCTCAATTGAAAGAGCGGGGCCTTATAAATATCCTTGATTATTTTCGCAGCCCTGAATACTATTACGTACAATATCTGGCAATCATACCTTGGTATGGTTCACGTTTTGAGCCTCGATATATTTATCCGGCTTACGTGTGGTTATACAGATCTCAATACTGTCGTTGATTATGCCGGACAGTGACAAGGTTAATAACATCATCTTATTGGATGTGCGGGACTGATCTTGATAATCACTGCCAAGATTATTGTCTCAATGTTGTGTTTCCTTCAAGACTTGTTGATTATGGCATCACCCACTGGTTTTTGTTTCTTGAATAACCGGTGAGGTTGTCGGATGCGTACCGTGAATTCTTCCTTGCGCGAGAGACTTGCATGGGCGTGGCAGCATACTCATTGAGTGAGCAAATATCTGATTCTCGAGGCATACCTTTGTTCTGACTGATTTTTGTTTCAGACCAAATTGTCGCAGATCTGCCATTTGAAAAACACTGTCATATGCTGACAATTCATAATTTAATGTCTTGTACTAGTGCCGTATAGAAGAAAACTGGGCAGCTTGCCTTTGGAAGCCACGGTGATATCGTGCTGAGGAAGACTGAGTGTATTGCACTCGAAGCCTTCGGTCGATATCTCATTGAGGAAAAAACGGGGAATCATACCTCATAAGCTTCCCCCCTTAAAGACTTTGCTAGGGAAGACTCGGTATCTTATGCCAGAAGCTTTTTCAGTATTTTATCAAGAAGACTGAATATCTTATATGGGAATCCATTCATTCCCTACCGATGCAGACTGGGAACCTTGTCTTTGTACACTTCGTCAATAAATTGTGGAGAAAGACGGGACTGATTTTCTTGGTGAATGGAATGACATATATATTTTTGTCAGTCCGGCAGCTGATTATTTATATGACAAGAATTGTCTGACTGTCCTTACTGAATTCACCGTGCATTTGGGCTGACTTCTAGGGTCGCAATGTTTTAATTGTGACTTGTAGCAGATTTAATCATTGTGCATAGCCCATACCTTTGACTTGAAATGCACTGTTGATCCAATAACGGCGGAAAGTGCAAGGGGCAAAAAGAGGCAAATAGAGAAAGAGAGGGAGGATGGAGAGAGAGAGGGCGAATAAAACGACAAGGGTGAAGTGGGGGAGAGGAAAACAAGAGGCAAATGGCAAATAATGTAATGCGGGAGATAAGGGTTTGTGATGGGTACTTGGTATGATGACTTTTGTGTAGACTCCCGGGCAATGGCGGCAGAAATCCTTCTTGCTACCTCTTGAGCACTGCGTTGGTTTTCCCTTGAAGAGGAAAGGGTGATGTAGTAGAGCAGCGTAAGTATTTCCCTCAGTTTTTGAGAACCAAGGTATCAATCCAGTAGGAGGCCACGCACGAGTCCCTTGCACCTACACAAACAAATAAACTCCTCGCAACCAACGCGATAAAGGGGTTGTCAATCCCTTCACGGTCACCTACGAGAGTGAGATCTGGTAGATATGATAAGATAATATTTTTGGTATTTTTATGATAAATAGAAATAAAGATGCAAGTAAAATAAATAGCAAAGGAAATAACTAAGTATTGGAAGATTAATATGATGGAAAATAGACTCGGGGGCCATAGGTTTCACTAGAGGCTTCTCTCGAGAGCATAAGTATTACGGTGGGTGAACAAATTAATGTTGAGCAATTGACAGAATTGAGCATAGTTATGAGAATATCTAGGTATGATCATGTATATAGGCATCATGTCCAAGACAAGTAGACCGACTCCTGCCTGCATCTACTACTATTACTCCACACATCGACCGCTATCCAGCACACATCTAGAGTATTAAGTTCAAAAGAACAGAGTGACGCTTTAAGCAAGATGACATGATGTAGAGGGATAAACTCATGCAATATGATATAAACCCCATCTTGTTATCCTCGATGGCAACAATACAATACGTGCCTTGCTGCCCTACTGTCACCGGGAAAGGACACTGCAAGATTGAACCCAAAGCTAAGCACTTCTCCCATTGCAAGAAAGATCAATCTAGTAGGCCAAACCAAATTGATAATTCGAAGAGACTTGCAAAGATAACCAATCATACATAAAAGAATTCAGAGAAGATTCAAATATTGTTCATAGATAAACTTGATCATAAACCCAGAATTCCTCGGTCTCAACAAACACACCGCAAAAGAAGATTACATCGAATAGATCTCCACAAGAGAGGGGGAGAACTTTGTAATGAGATCCAAAAAAGAGAGAAGAAGCCATCTAGCTAATAACTATGGACCCGTAGGTCTGAAGTAAACTACTCATACTTCATCGGAGAGGCTATGGTGTTGATGTAGAAGCCCTCCGTGATCGATACCCCCTCCGACGGAGCTCCGGAAAAGGCCCCAAGATGGGATCTCGTGGATACAGAAAGTTACGGCGGTGGAATTAGGGTTTTGGCTCCGTATCTGGTAGTTTGGGGGTACGTAGGTATATATAGGAGGAAGGAGTACGTCGGTGGAGCAACGTGGGCCCCACGAGGGTGGAGGGTGTGCCTAGGGGGGGGGGGGTAGGCACGCCCCCTACCTCGTGCCTTCCTTGTTGATTGCTTGACGTAGGGTCCGAGTCCTCTGGATCATGTTCGTTCCGAAAATCACGTTCCCGAAGGTTTCATTCCGTTTGGACTCCGTTTGATATTCTTTTTCTGCAAAACCCTAAAATAGGCAAAAAAAACAACAATTCTGGGCTGGGCCTTCGGTTAATAGGTTAGTCCCAAAAATAATATAAAAGTGTATAATAAAGCCCAATAATGTCCAAAACAGGATATAATATAGCATGGAACAATCAAAAATTATAGATACGTTGGAGACGTATCAATGTCTCTCACACATATGCCTAAGGTTAACTCGAGTTCCGGAACCATATGAATACATACAATGGGATTCCAGCAGAGCAACTTTTGTTTTGAGATTTCGCTCTCTCTCTCTCTCTCTCTCACACACACACACACACACACACACACACACACACACGCGCGCGCGCGCTTGCATTTGCATGCACACCATTTTGTTTATCTTCGTGATGATTTAAGTATGCCTCGCACAAATGCTATCTACCTATCCCTTAATATAGCTAGATATGTGTCACACAAACTCCTTCTCCCTACTAGAAAGATGCCCATGCGTCGCACGGAACATCAAGATGCATTTGTATGAGTAGTTTATCTTGTGGGAGAAAAGGATGAACGAGGGAATGCCTTATTTGCAAATGCGGAGAGGGGTGTGAGTATCTTTTTGCAAAATTGCCATAGTTTCCTTCCTATCCGTCGGGTATAAATCGGATGGACTATATTGCAGGATGGCAGGAACATCATCATCACCAACTTTGTTTTTATAAGAGTAGAGATATGTAAGTGTCACTGCCCCCTCCCCTGACACACAAACCCACACCCACACCCACACAACCACACACACACACACACTTCCCAACACCGAAGGAGTAGGGTGACACCTCGATCTTGATACTAATCTATCGACTCACTTCTCTCTCAAACACACACACACACACACACACACAGACACACACACACTACCCGACACCAAAGGAGTAGGGTGGCACCTCGATCTTGATAGTAATCTATCTACTCCTCTTTCAAACACACACACACACACACACACACTCGCTAGTTGTGCCTCTATGCCTACCGCGCACACTCTCGATACGTCTTCCTCTCCCTCCCCCTCCTCCCCCCACCCCAACAATGACAATAGAAGGGTGACAACTCGATTTGATCATAATCTGTCAATTGGTTTCTCTCTCGAACATTGTGTCTCTGTGCCTCGCTCAGTAGCCCCCTCAATATGTAGACTTGTCGCGCGCGCATAGCTGTAGTGACGATGACGCTGAACCCAGTGTGCCTTGTTTTTATCAGCCTCATGTGATAGTTTTCACCCTGTTTTCTGTTAATTAACAAGGCAACCTTTTCTTTGTTACTACTAGTGAATCTGAAATCATTCGGGGCAGACATAAAATATATCACTTCAACCCAATTATCGCAGTAACTATTTTAAAAGAAACTAGCTAGATGCCCGTGCGTTGCACGGAACGTCAAGATGCATTTGTATGAGTAGTTTATCTTGTGAGAGAAAAGGATGAATGAGGGAAGGCCGTATTTGCGAACGTGGAGAGGGGTGCCGGTATATTTTTGCAAAATTGACCTTCCTATCCGTTAGATATAAATTTGACGGCCTATATTGTAGGATGGCACGCACACCATCATCACCAACTCTGTTTTCTACTCCCTCCGTTCCTAAATATTTGTCTTTTTAGAGATTTCAACAAGTGACTACATATGGAGCAAAATGAGTGAATCTACACTCTAAAATATGTCTACATACACATCCATATGTGGTAGTCCATTTGAAATCTAAAAAAGACAAATGCTCCCTCCATTCCTAAATATAAGACCTTTTAGAGATTCTACTATAAACTACATACAGATGTATGTAGATATACTTTAGAGTGTAGATTCACTCATTTTGCTCCGTATATAGTCTATAGTGGAATCCCTCAAAGGTCTTATATTTGGGAAAGGAGGGAGTATTTAGGAACGGATGGAGTATAAGAGTAGACATGGAGATATATCTCCAGCATGGTCTACAACAAAAATGTGTTGGACTGATTAGCGTCGGATGCTCGCAACGCGATGACATGAGTTCGAATTATGTCTTTAACTTTGGATTTTCATATTATACATTACTTATTTAATATATACTTCTTTTGCTACTATACTGACAGTGGAACCCACAGAGTACTTAGAATACAAGATTACGGATGGACTTGTTTCTTTTTAACTTTATGTATGAAGTTGTAGCTACCCTGCAAGTCACGTGTACACTGTACATGCAATTAACTTTTTATAGAGGGACAATCATACACGCAATTAACTCAAATGGATTGGATGTCACTCTATTATTTCTAGCATAAGAGCATCTCCAATGGTAGCCGGCAAATTTCCTCCCACTTCCTTCCGCGGAGGACGACATCAAACGCCAGCGGCATACATTTTCACAATTCTAACCAACCAGATGAAATTCGTGCAAACACGGACTGATTTCATATAAGCATGAAGGATTTCGTATAAAAAAGCTGGATCTTCATATAAACATGATGGATTTCATTACATTTACATGAACTAAGCGGTGCCAATCCGGCTCTCTTGGTATAATTAATAATCCCTCCATCCGGAAATACTTGTCCTAGAAATGGATGTATCTAGACTTATTTTAGTTATAGATACATACAATTTATCCATTCTTAGAACAAATATTTCCCGCCAACTGGAGAGGGAGTACATAATCTAAATGGCCGCCCGCGGATCCCTTTGTCTTCCTCATGTCCGGCAAACACTTGCGGGGTCGACGAAGGTCCTTGGAAGAGACGAAGCAGCAAAGAAACCACCTGAATGTGCAGTCGTTGCCTCGGCGGTGGCCTTCATGGGACCCAAGTGGCGGCGGCCTCCCGTGTTCTACTTCTCCTCGATGATGGTGGCGGACACGGAGAAGCTGGCCACCGACTCGTCGCTCTCCACACACCCGGCTTCTGTCTCTGCCTGCATGGCGCTACCGCAAGCACGGGGGGCACGCCCATAGACACTGGTGATGCGGTACGACGCGGCAGCGACGACGCCCGTACTGGTGTGCTCGCCGGCGTGGAGCAACTCGCCACTCCTCATCGAGCTGAACTGGAGCGGTGAGTTGCTGAAACACGCGCCTGCTTGGGGCGGCAACTGGCTCCATCGGGCCAAGCGAGGTTGGTGAAGCACCGAGCGGCCTCGCCCGTATCCAGAGGGCTTGGCGGGCCACCCAGCCGGGTAATATGCCGGAGAATGGCTCCTCAAAAGCCATCGTAAGAGTGGAGAAAATGGTGAAGGGGGGATGGGGGAGCGGCGGAGGGGTGCAATTCTTGCCCGCTGTCTGTCTGGCCTCGTGTAAATAGAGGGCGGACGGTAGGAACTTGGCCGGCGTCTAGCCTCGTTTAAACTGACGGCGGACGGGGGGAGCTCGACCGGTGTTGCATTTAATTCCGGCCTGCTCATGAACAGATGTGTGGCCGGAGTAGGTTTCTCAGTTTTCATGCGGGTTTAATGGAGGCGAGGAGGTGTGTTCAGCCGGGCATGCAGCGGGAGGCACAGTACTATTTGATTTGACAGCGGGCGGCATAGTTCCCTATATGGCTTTAATGCAGACGAGGGAGGGACTAGCGGTTCCCGAAATGTTGAATGGCCAATGCATCCTCCTTCAATTAATGCATGAGGGATGTAATGGCAGGAGGACCGGGAAAAGAGGCTGCACAATGTGAATGCAACACAGTTTGCCCTCATATAAAGGCGCCCCTTGATGTCTACTACACAACCTTCTTCTTGTAGACGTTGTTGGGCCTCCAAGTGCAGAGGTTTGTAGGACAGTAGCAAATTTCCCTCAAGTGGATGACCTAAGGTTTATCAATCCGTAGGAGGCGTAGGATGAAGATGGTCTCTCTCAAGCAACCCTGCAACCAAATAACAAAGAGTCTCTTGTGTCCCCAACACACCCAATACAATGGTAAATTGTATAGGTGCACTAGCTCGGCGAAGATATGGTGATACAAGTGCAATATGGATGGTAGATAAAGGTATTTGTAATCTGAAAATATAAAAACAGCAAGGTAACTAATGATAAAAGTGAGCGTAAACGGTATTGCAATGATAGGAAATAAGGCCTAGGGTTCATACTTTCACTAGTGCAAGTTCTCTCAACAATAATAACATAGATAGATCATATAACGAGCCCTCAACATGCAACAAAGAGTCACTCCGAAGCCACTAATAGCGGAGAACAAACGTAGAGATTATGGTAGGGTACGAAACCACCTCAAAGTTATTCTTTCAAATCAATCCGTTGGGCTATTCCTATAAGAGTCACAAACAACCCTGGAGTTTTTACTAGAATAACACCTTAAGATACAAATCAACCAAAACCCTAATGTCACCTAGATACTCCATTGTCACCTCAAGTATCCGTGGGCATGATTATACGATATGCATCACACAATCTCAGATTTATCCAACCAACATAAAAGTACTTCAAATAGTGCCCCAAAGTTTCTACCAGAGAATCAAGAACGTGTGCCAACCCCTATGCATAGGTTCATGGGCGGAACCCGCAAGTTGGTCACCAAAACATACATCAAGTGGCACGTGATATCCCATTGTCACCACAGATAAGCACGGCAAGACATACATCAAGTGTTCATAAAAGACTCAATCCGATAAGATAACTTTAAAGGGGAAACTCAATTCATCACAAGAGAGTAGAGGGGGAGAAGAAACATAAGATCCAACTACAATAGCAAAGCTCGGGATACATCAAGATCGTGCCATAGATGGAACACGAGAGAGAACACGAGAGAGAGAGAGAGAGAGATCAAACACATAGCTACTGGTACATACCCTCAGCCCCGAGGGTGAACTACTCCCTCCTCGTCATGGATAGCGTCGGGATGATGAAGATGGCCACCGGAGAAGGATTTCCCCGTTCCAGCAGGGTGCCGGAACGGGTCTAGATTGAGTTTCGGTGGCTACGGAGGCTTCTGGCGGCGGAACTCCCGATCTATGTTGCTCCCGGATGTTTTTAGGGTATATGGAGATATATAGGCGGAAGAAATACGTCGGTGGAGCTTCGAGGGGCCCACGAGGCAGGGGGGCGCGCCCAGGGGGGGGGGGCGCCCTCCACCCTCGTGACCTCCCCGGAAACTTCTTGGAGTAGGGTCCAAGTCTCCTGGATCATGTTCGGTGAGAAGATCACGTTCCCGAAGGTTTCATTCCTTTTGGACCCCGTTTGATATTCTGTTTCCTCGAAAATACTGTAATAGGCAAAAAAACAGCAATTCTGGGCTGGGCCTCCGGTTAATAGGTTAGTCCCAAAAATAATATAAAAGTGGAAAATAAAGACCAATATAGTCCAAAACAGTAGATAAAGTAGCATGGAGCAATAAAAAATTATAGATACGTTGGAGACGTATCAGGCATCCCCAAGCTTAATTCCTGCTCGTCCTCGAGTAGGTAAATGATAAAAAGAGAATTTTTGATGCGAGTGATACTTTGGCATAATTTCAATGTAAATCTTCTTAATCATGGTATGAATATTCAGATCCGAAAGGTTCAAGACAAAAGTTCATATTGACATAAAAAATGATAATACTTCAAGCATACTAATCAAACAATTATGTCATCTCAAAATAACATGGCCAAAGGAAGTTCATCCCTACAAAATCATATAGTTAGGCTATGCTTCATTTTCGTCACACAAAGATGTTCCCAACTTCTATACCCCCAATGACAAGCCAAGCAATTGTTTCATACTCAAATAATCTCAAACTTTTTCAACCTTCATGCAATACATGAGCGCGAGCCATGGACATAGCACTATGGGTGGTATAGAATATGATGATGGGGATTGTGTGGAGAAGACAAAAAAGGAGAAAGTCTCACATCAACGAGGCTAATCAATGAGCTATGGAGATGCCCATCAATTGATGTTAATGCAAGGAGTAGGGATTGCCATGCAACGGATGCACAAGAGCTAAGAATGCTCAACAAAAGAAAACTAGTGGGTGTGCATCCAACTTGCTTGCTCATGAAGACCTAGGGCATTTTGAGGAAGCCCATCGTTGGAATATACAAGCCAAGTTCTATAATGAAAAATTCCCACTAGTATGAACAAGACAACTTATGAGACTCACTATATGAAAATCATGGTGCTACTTTGAAGCACAATATATGAGACTCACTACATGAAGAACAAGGTGCTACTTTGAAGCACAAGTGTGGAAAAAGAGATAGTAGCATTGCCCTTTTTATTTTCTTTTTTTGGGCCTTTCTTTTTTTCTTTTTGGCCTTTCTCTCTCTTTTTTGACTGGGCAATGCTCTAATAATGATGATCATCACACTTCTATGGATTACAACATAATGATTACAACTCGATACTAGAACAAGATATGACTCTATATGAATGCCTCTGGCGGTGTACCGGGATGGTGCAATGAATCAAGAGTGACATGTATGAAAAATAATGCATGGTGGCTTTGCCACAAATATGATGTAAACTACAAGATCATGCAACAGCAATATGACAAAAGTAAAGCATGTCATGATGATGATGATGGAAGTTGCATGGCAATATATCTCGGAATGGCTATGGAAATGCCATGATAGGTAGGTATGGTGGCTATTTTGAGGAAGATATAGGGAGGTTTATGTGTGAAAGAGCGTATCATATCACGGGGTTTGGATGCACCGGCGAAGTTTGCACCAACTCTCAATGTGAGAAAGGGCAATGCACAGTACCGAAGAGGCTAGCAAATGGCGGAAAGGTAAAAGTGCGTATAATCCATGGACTCAACATTAGTCAAAAGAACTCATATACTTATTGCAAAAATTTAGAAGTCATAAAAAATCAAGTACTACCGCATGCTCCTAGGGGGATAGATTGGTAGGAAAAGACCATCGCTCGTCCCCGACCGCCACTCATAAGGATGCACAAGCCAGGTACACTTCATGCTTCAAATTTGTTACACAACTTTAACCATACGTGCATGCTACGGGACTTGCTAACTTCAACACAAGTATTTCTCAAATTCACAACTACTCAACTAGCATGACTATGATATTATCACCTCCATATCTCAAAACAATTATCAAGCATCAAACTTATCTTAGTATTCAACCCACTAAAAAGAAAGTTTCACATATCTTGAATACCAAGTATATTAACATTAAGCAAATTACCATGCTATTAACGACTCTCAAAATAATCTAAGTGAAGCATCAGAGATCAAGTTTCTTTAAAACAATCCACCACCGTGCTCTAAAAGATCTAAGTGAAGCACTAGAGCAAAAATTATCACGCTCAAAAAGATATAAGTGAAGCACATAGAGTATTCTAACAAATTTCAATTCATACATGGCTCTCTCAAAAGGTGTGTACAGAAAGGATGATTGTGGTAGACTAACAAGCAAAGACACAAATAATACAAGACGCTCCAAGCAAAACACATATCATGTGGTGAATAAAAATATAGCTCCAAGTAAAGTTACCGATGAACGAAGACGAAAGAGGGGATGCCTTCCGGGGCATCCCCAAGCTTAGGCTCTTGGTTGTCCTTGAATATTACCTTGGGGTGCCTTGGGCATCCCCAAGCTTAGGCTCTTGCCACTCCTTATTTCATAGTCCATCGAATCTTTACCCAAAACTTGAAAACTTCACAACACAAAACTTAAAGTAGAAAACTCGTGAGCTCCGTTAGTATAAGAAAATAAATCATCACTTCAAGGTACTGTAATGAACTCATTCTTTATTTATATTGGTGTTAAACCTACTGTATTCCAACTTATCTATGGTTTATAAACTATTTTACTAGCCATAGATTCATCAAAATAAGTAAACAACACATGAAAAACAGAATCTGTCAAAAACAGAACAGTCTGTAGTAATCTGGATCAAACGTATACTTCTGGAACCCATAAAATTTTCAAATAAATTGATGGACATGAGGAATTTATATATTAATCATATTCAAAAAGAATTAACTAAATATCACTCTCCAAATAAAAATGGCAGTAATTCTCGTGAGCGATAAACTTTCTGTTTTTTTACAGCATGATCAACAAGACTTTCCCAAAGTCTTCCCAAAGGTTCTACTTGGCACAAACACTAATTAAAAGCATAAAACCACATCTAAACAGAGGATATATGAATTATTTATTACTAAACAGGAACAAAAAGCAAGGAATGAAAATAAAATTGGGTTGCCTCCCAACAAGCGCTATCGTTTAATGCCCCTAGCTAGGCATGATGATTTCAATGATGCTCACATAAAGGATAAGAATTGAAACATAAAGAGAGCATCATGAAGAATATGACTAGCACATTTAAGTCTAACATACTTCCTATGCATAGAGATTTTGTGATTAAACAACTTATGGTTACAATAATCAACTAGCATAGGAGGGTAACACAAGCATAGCTTCAAAAATTTAAGCACATAGAGAGGAAACTTGATATTATTGCAATTCCTACAATCATATATTCATCCCTCATAATAATTTTAAGTAGCATCATGAATGAATTCAACAATATAACCAGCACCTAAAGCATTCTTTTCATGATCTACAAGCATAGAAAATTTACTACCCTCCACATAAGCAAAATTCTTCTCATGAATAATAGTGGGAGCAAACTCAACAAAATAGCTATCATGTGATTGAAAATTAAGATCAAGACGACAAGTTTCATGGTTATCATTATTCTTTATAGCATACGAGTCATCACAATAATCATCATAGATAGCAACTTTGTTCTCATAATCAATTGGAACCTCTTCTGGAATAGTGGATTCATCACAAAATAAAGTCATGACCTCTCCAAATCCACTTTCATCAATATAATCATCATAAATAGGAGGCATGCTTTCATCATAATAAATTTGCTCATCAAAACTTGGGGGACAAAAAATATCATCTTCATCAAACATAGCTTCCCCAAGCTTGTGGCTTTGCATATCATTAGCATCATGGATATTCAAGGAATTCATACTAACAACATTGCAGTCATGCTCATCATTCAAATATTTAGTGCCAAACATTTTATAGATTTCTTCTTCTAGCACTTGAGCACAATTATCCTTTCCATCATACTCACGAAAGATATTAAAAAGGTGAAGCGTATGAGGCAAACTCAATTCCATTTTTTACAGTTTTCTTTTATAAACTAAACTAGTGATAAAACAAGAAACTAAAAGACTCGATTGCAAGATCTAAAGATATACCTTCAAGCACTCACCTCCCCGGCAACGGCGCCGAAAAAGAGCTTGATGTCTACTACACAACCTTCTTCTTGTAGACGTTGTTGGGCCTCCAAGTGCAGAGGTTTGTAGGATAGTAGCAAATTTCCCTCAAGTGGATGACCTAAGGTTTATCAATCCGTAGGAGGCGTAGGATGAAGATGGTCTCTCTCAAGCAACCCTGCAACCAAATAACAAAGAGTCTCTTGTGTCCCCAACACACCCAATACAATGGTAAATTGTATAGGTGCACTAGTTTAGCGAAGAGATGGTGATACAAGTGCAATATGGATGGTAGATAAAGGTATTTGTAATCTGAAAATATAAAAACAGCAAGGTAACTAATGATAAAAGTGAGCGTAAACGGTATTGCAATGATAGGAAATAAGGCCTAGGGTTCATACTTTCACTAGTGCAAGTTCTCTCAACAATAATAACATAGATAGATCATATAACGAGCCCTCAACATGCAACAAAGAGTCACTCCAAAGCCACTAATAGCGGAGAACAAACATAGAGATTATGGTAGGGTACAAAACCACCTCAAAGTTATTCTTTCAAATCAATCCGTTGGGCTATTCCTATAAGTGTCACAAACAACCCTGGAGTTTTTACTAGAATAACACCTTAAGATACAAATCAACCAAAACCCTAATGTCACCTAGATACTCCATTGTCACCTCAAGTATCCGTGGGCATGATTATACGATATGCATCACACAATCTCAGATTTATCCAACCAACATAAAAGTACTTCAGATAGTGCCCCAAAGTTTCTACCGGAGAATCAAGAACGTGTGCCAACCCCTACGCATAGGTTCATGGGCGGAACCCGCAAGTTGGTCACCAAAACATACATCAAGTGGCACGTGATATCCCATTGTCACCACAGATAAGCACGGCAAGACATACATCAAGTGTTCATAAAAGACTCAATCCGATAAGATAACTTCAAAGGGGAAACTCAATTCATCACAAGAGAGTAGAGGGGGAGAAGAAACATAAGATCCAACTACAATAGCAAAGATCGGGATACATCAAGATCGTGCCATAGATGGAACATGAGAGAGAACACGAGAGAGAGAGAGAGATCAAACACATAGCTACTACTACATACCCTCAGCCCTGAGGGTGAACTACTCCCTCCTCGTCATGGATAGCGCCGGGATGATGAAGATGGCCACCGGAGAAGGAGTGCCCCGTTCCGGCAGGGTGCCAGAACGGGTCTAGATTGAGTTTCGGTGGCTACGGAGGCTTCTGGCGGCGGAACTCCCGATCTATGTTGCTCCCGGATGTTTTTAGGGTATATGGAGATATATAGGCAGAAGAAGTACGTCAGTGGAGCTCCGAGGGGCCCACGAGGCAGGGGGCGCGCCCAGGGGGGGCGGGGCGCCCTCCACCCTCGTGACCTCCCCGGAAACTTCTTGGAGTAGGGTCCAAGTCTCCTGGATCATGTTCGGTGAGAAGATCACGTTCCCGAAGGTTTCATTCCGTTTGGACTCCGTTTGATATTCTGTTTCCTCGAAAATACTGTAATAGGCAAAAAATAGCAATTCTGGGCTGGGCCTCCGGTTAATAGGTTAGTCCCAAAAATAATATAAAAGTGGAAAATAAAGCCCAATATAGTCCAAAACAGTAGATAAAGTAGCATGGAGCAATCAAAAATTATAGATACGTTGGAGATGTATCACCCCTCCATTCCAATGCATCTACCACATCGTACACACCTAAGCATTTGCCTAAGCACCTACACTACATGCAAAAGTCCTCGCTCCAGACCCATGATGGCGATGCGCGCGAGCGGCCAGCGGCTGTGCCAGATGGTCCATGACACCAGCATGTGTCATGGCACCGAGGATTGTCTCCAGACGGTGTTGGCGGCCGGCTGGTGGATGGCCGCCGTCGACGCCAACTATGACTCAGTTGGACCAGATGATCATTGCCACCACCAACAAGTTCACCGTCCTCAAGAAGCTCGTGGACGACATCGCCGTACTCCTCCAGCCCACGCGCCCGGGCTCCTCATTGCCTGCCACCCTAATCGGCCTCCATGGCCGGAACCTCTTTCAAGCACTGGTGGCCCTGCGACTGCCCACCGACGCCACGAAGAATGTCCACCTGGAGCTTGCGCTCACCGCGAGGTGCCTCGCCCTGCAAGAATTCGTCGACCTACACATCCACGTGCATGAGCAAATTTTGTACATAGGTATCTACAAGGCCAGTGAGGACGCTATGATGTTGGCCTTCCTCAACCGGCTGGAAGCCTTGGATGCCTTGGCTGAGAAGCACCTCGACCTCGCCACAAAAGCCGTCGCTCCTTAGTCGCCGGTCGGTGGCCCGACGCACTATGTTGAGGAGGAGGAGGAGGTCGTATGTTGATGGATTCATCTTTCTTCTTGCCTTCTGTAACCACCACTGCGATCGCATCATCATCGTGGCCTTAATTTTTATTGTGTTGTTGCATTCTCGTTCCAGTCAATACCGACATGTGCGATCCCTTTGCTTAATTATATGCATCACTGTAACTAGTACTCCATCCGTCAATTTATAAGCTGTGCTTACCTTTTCCATCAACTTCGTGCAACGCACGAGCATCTTGCTAGAAACACTAGAACATGTCGGACCGCGTGTGACCAAACTGATGATGCGCCAACCTAGCTACTACGTACCCTGCTTATCTGGCGGAAAGAGCCCTGCCCTAGCGTTTCCAATTGTTATTTCTATCTATCGATCATGCTAAGGAGAAGAACCAAAATGTTACAATTTATACATGTTTCACTACTCCTACTCCTATAAAAGACTCAGTTGGTGATGGTGGTGTGTCTGCCATCCGTCGTTTCTGACCATTAGATATGCATCTAACGGCTGTGAGGTAAGTTGTGGCATTTTTGCAACAATAGCCCACTTCTCTGCTCGAATTTGCAGAAAACCCCTTATTATCTTGAAAGAAACCACATCCCTCCCTCACCTCATCAAAACAACCTGAGAAATATATTTTGAGTGAAAAGTACTCCCTCCATTCCTAAATATTTGTCTTTCTAGAGATTTCAATAAGTGACTACATACGGAGCAAAATGAGTGAATCTACACTTCAAAATATGTCTATAATTCGTATGTGATAGTCCATTTGAAATCTCTCAAAATACAAATATTTAGGAACGAAGGGAGTAATATATTAGAAGTATATCAAAACAAGAGTGATGTCTTTCAAGTTTGTGAACAAGTACTACTATTCTACTACTTTGGATCCGTTGCAATGCACGGGCACATTGCTAGTAAAAGGAAAAGGCCTGGGAATCGGGAGTACTCAACGGCCCGTCCGGCATGACACATAGCTTAGGGAAGGCGTGTTGCCTAGCATTTTCACTTCCATGTGGGACCGCCGTTGAGCAAACTGACTATTAGCAAACCGCACCCCGCCCGCCGCCGGGTTGGAAAACAGAAACATGGGGAAGATCTAGCTGTAGCATGGAAGCCAAGAAATTTGGTGTCAGATGGGGCTCGTTGATAGAGTAGGAGCATTCCGTACTACTCTACTCCTACTAGTACCAAGTTTGTACTATACAACTAGTACTACCACTATACAACTAGTATGTACGTGCAGGGCACAACATCGTAGGAACAAAAAACGGGAAGATCTTCTTTTGGGTGATTTATCTTTTTTTCAGTCAACGTAGTATGAATAATATGATGTGGGGGGAACCCATGAAGCTTATGTGGCTTGGTTTCATGGCTACGAAAGGTTAGAGAAAAATAAATAGATAATGTGTTTAGAGTGCACTCCGCTAAATAGATATACTTTGGATCTATTGCAACGGGCCGACACATCTATATCTATACCCCCTATATAGTGTGTGAATAACTTTGAAAGTTGGTCGTTGGATGAAGCCAATCCGACGGTACAAAGATGGCAAATCCGAGCACTACTGGCAGTTGGATATCATCTACATTCCACCAAATTCTGCCACATGTAGAATCTAGAAGACTCCATGGTTGAACTTCATTCATGACTAACTTTGCCACAACTAAGCTTAGCCAAAGTGTGTTTTCCACAAAAAATGTGGCTAACAAATGTCCACCACAAGTGTGGCAATATTTGGCAAGAAGTTGAGTCTATGACATGTGGACCATGTAGCTAGAAAAGTGTGGCAAGCCACAAGTGTAGCAATGAACCAAACACATGCCTGGTGTGTTTGGTAGGGTGTATGAAGGGTGCATGATCCCAGGAGTTCCCTTCTCGACCCACTTTTGGGTGTTTGGTAGAGTGTATGGAGGGTGCATAAGTCCACACTAGCTTAGCACAAATACACTAGAAGCATGCATGAAGAGAGCATACATGAAGAGGGGTGTTGAGTTGAGCATGCATGAAGAGGGAACAACTATGCTGAGACGAGAACACAACCTAACACACTCGTGGCACACCTAAGCTTAGGCGTGGCAACCTTAGGCTGCAAACCAAACATCGATACCCCTATATAGTCTGTGAATAACTTTGAAAGTTGGTCGTTGGATGAAGCCAATCTGACGGTAAAAAGATGGCAAATCCGAGCACTACTGGCCTTTGGATATCATCTACATTCCACCAGATTTTGCCACATGTAGAATCTAAAAGACTCCACATGTAGAAGCATAATGCACAAACCACCAGAATCTCATGCGTGCAATGCACGTGTACCTTACTAGTAGTTGGGAGTAGTAGTAAGAAACAAATTCCGGGTTTGGCACGAGCTCGTACTGCGGGAGCACCACAAGGCCTGCCGCAGGAGTTACATTTCCCTCTCGGGGCCCACGGGACCGAACTTTAGTGGCTTAGTGCCCGGCCTATGAGTCAATGACATGCGGACCTTAAATGCGGCTAGCCCACATGTCATTCTCATGGTGGTGGTGCGGTTCGTGACTCACTCGTTCGAGATGAACCGGCCGGTGGTGGCGTGGCCGTGGCGAGGGTGCCACACCTGGGCGTCGGGGCGTTACGAGGCATAGATGGCCACACCGGTAGGTACTATATGTAGTACAGAAGTACTCTAGCTGAGGATTGATGCTCGGGATGAAATGTGTCACAACCGCTGGATGAAAATTCGATGGTGTAGGAGTACGGATCGGAGCAGGCAAACCACGTCCAATCGGGTGTGGGTGTGGTAGAAAGTTGATGATTACCGTAGTTCAGCCGGCCCGCGTCATGCACACAAAGGCAGAGGAGCGGTGGGGCCGAGAGGGATGAGGCGCACGTCGGGGGGATGAGGATCCCCTGACGTGAACAATCCTACCATTCTTTCACTGACATGTGGGACCCCCAAGTGTGGGTCCCACCTGTCAGCGAAGGAAAGGCAGGGTAAGGCAGTGATAGCCATGTCAGAGGATCCATGTCCACGTCGGGGGACGTCGTGCTTATAGGTAGGGTCGGAGCGGTGTCGTGGGAATCGCGTGTGGGTGTGGCAGTGGTAGAAACAAGAAACGTGATGGTCGTCGTGGTTCAACTTCCATGGACAAGCTGTCATGTCTGCTGACACATGTATATCAAAATTAGAGTGTTTATATTTCAAGCACGTGAACAAGTATTATTCTACTAGTTTGGACCCATTGCAACGCACGGGCCAGCACATTGGTAGTAGAAGTGTCTATCTCTATCTCTAGAGGCCTTCCCTCGTTTATCCTTTTCTCTCACAAGATAAACTACTCATACAAATGCATCTTGATGTTCCATGGAATGCACGAGGATGTTTCCTTGGGGGTCTCTCCAGCACGGCGTGGCCGTAGTTGCAAGTTGACGCCCCTTGAGATGCCGACGTTGAGGGGCACTCGGATTTCCTCCGATGAGCAGGTAAGATGAGTTTGATCACATAGTAAATGCATTCTAAAGACTACTTTCGTGTCCATTTCCTAATTCTCCCCCTGCCCACTGTTTCACAAGTTAGGCTCAGTGCGAGTGGAGATTGGCTTGCATATGTATGGGAGGGTACCAACATCAATTTGCACAACATTTACAATGGTGACACTGTTCCCGTAGAACCTTTGTCCAACATTGGGATCAGCCATGCAATGGGCCACCGCATGAATTGGCACGATGGAACCATGGTGATATTGAATAAGATAGCATGAACCTTGCACATGGCGGTCAAAGGTGGACCATGCTGTCTACGGCCGATTTGTTGTAGTACGAGTACGAAGACGCTATGCTCCTTTCTAACTGCATCTTCGCGGTGACAAACCAGGGGACTTGTTTCGTATGGAACACATCCTACGATATACTCGCTCTCTCCTAGTTTATTTGTTTTGAATCTTTTCGTTTTATAAGTTCCAAATTCAAATTTAGAGCTCCCCATCACATGCTGAGATTACAGTGTCCATTAAATCGTTGTGTGCATGTATAGTAAAGAAACAAATCTCGAGTTTGGCACGAGTTCGTGCAGCGGTAGCACCAGCCTGGCACAGGAGTTACATCTCCCTCTCAGGGCCCTCGGGATTGAGCTTCAGCGCCTTACTACACCTGCCTTTGAGTCAATAACATGTGGACCCGATAGGTGGCTGGTCCACATGTAATGCTCCCGAAGGCAGAGGGGCAGTGGGCCTGAGAGGGGTGAGCCGCAGGTCGGGGGATGTGTGGTGTCATGGGTTTGTGCGGCGTCGTCGGAATCACGTGTGGCTGTGATAGAAACTTGATGTTTGCCGCATTTAAGGTGGCCCACATGTCATGAACACAAAGGCAGAGGGGCGGTGCAGCCGAGAGGCATGAGGCGCACGTCGGGGGACGTGGTGCCGTGGGTTGGAGCGGCGTCGTGGGAATCGCGAGTGGCAGTGGATGAAACGTGATGGCCGCCATAGTTGAACTTCCATGGACAAGCTGTCATGTCTACGGGCACATGCATTGCATACCGATCACTGGAAGGAGTAGTAGAGAAAGCCAGGCGGATAAATAGTTCCTTTTAGTCAAGCGGACCCACGCTACTACTTGTTCTAAAGACATGCACCATCGAAATAGTCCATCTATATCAATATACACCGAGAGGGAATAATTTTTTTGTACAAGAGAGGAAATAGTTCATCCATCCATAATGCCCTGCTGCTGGTGCAGCCTTATCTTCTTCTTCTTCTTCTTCTTCTTCTTCTTCTTCTTCTTCTTCTTCTTCTTCTTCTTCTTCTTCTTCTTCTTCTTCTTCTTCTTCTTCTTCTTCTTCTTCTTCTTCTTCTTCTTCTTCTTCTTCTTCTTCTTCTTCTTCTTCTTCTTCTTCTTCTTCTTCTTCTTCTTCTTCTTCTTCTTCTTCTTATTCTTATTCTCATTTTCCATGGGAGATGGCTTTACAACAAGCTCTTTGGACCTTGCAGCTATCTTGAAACTCACACGGACATCGAGGGCAGCATATTTTATCCGCTCGTATGTCAAGGGATAATTCTCCCATCCAGATGACCTTAATGCCACTGTCTCGTCACCCTTCTGAAGATTTGTACCGAGCACAAAATTTGCTATGTTGAATAGGGATGGTGTCTGTTTATCACAATCTTCTATAGGAATTTTGATTCTAGTTTGTAGGTCAGCGATGCTTTTCAAATCAAGGTTGTACGGCTCCAACTTCTGTTTGTCCCCTTTGATGGCTGCCCCACAGAAGTATATGTCCTCCCGAGACAAGAAACCATGAAGCTCACCTAGTATGGAGGGCACGTGTATGATGTGGTACACCAAAACATCATCTTCGAGGCACAACTGAAGGACGGCGACGCGTTGGATCTTCCCAGTGGCACACTCCGTGTACTCTGCGTCGAGACCGATGACCCTCGTCTCTACCTTTTCGAGGGAGTTGGATATATTGTTGATCCACTTCCGAAAAACCCTTGAGTGGACGGTGACGGTGGCAACTATGCTCAATGAGCCTTCGACGAGGACATGTTGGACGCTAAAAACCTGCATCTCGATCTCTTTCGCCATTTGGAACCGCTGGAACGGAGGGCTATGGTTTGGAGAATTAGGATTAGATGGCTAATCTAACTGAAGTAGTAGATGATTATTTAAAGAGGTTAAAACAATGTGAATGCAGTGGGGTTTGGATGCAAATGAAGACGAAGGGAGGTGAAGAAGCCGAGGAAAATCGGTTCCCGATGGAGAAGTAAATGGGAGAAGTGGCATGCAGGTAGTTGATTAGACGGCTAGGTAGACTAAACGAAAAGTCTATGCAGGTAGACTGAGGAGTCGTACCTGTTCGTGTACGTGCCCATCCTTCCTGATAGGTGGGACCTATGAAAATAGATAAGAAATGTGTCGTAGCTGGTTCAGATGGATATCGGCGCGTGCGTGGGAGACACAACATTCTCTGGTTAAGGAATACACGGTTATCCTCATCAAAAAAGAAAAGGCCCATCTTCGCGCTTCCGCATGCATGAGAATTTGGTTCTGCTCGCAATATGGATGATGCCTGGAGGATGAAGTGAACAGGCATGCTAGCACGGGAGACCTATTTTCGCTATACAGTACTGGAGTACTCATGTTCCTACTAGTAGTAGTAGTAGTACAACTGTGGTACACTTGATGGTCAAAATACTATTCATCTGGTCCTCACAGTGAAGTGACAACACCCTGCGCCTGACACTAGTCCAGGCGGCGTGTTCGGGTTACCAAAGTCAGCCTCACCCTGTGCACTATGCAGTCTGTCACCGCCGCTGTACATCACATTAGCATGACTCGCCTCATCTCCCTCTCCCCTCCCATAGCACCACTCCATCTCCATCTCACTGTGCCCCCATGTACCGTCGCCTCGCTCGCACCGACAGCCTTCTCCCCCGTAAATCAAGCCCTCCAAAACCCCCACCTTCCAAACTCCACCATGGCCGAACGCGAACCGTGTAGCATCCATATGAGCCGTGATTGGAGCAGTCTACCAAGTGGCATCCTCGACCTCTGTTGTTCATGTATGGATATGTTGAGCGCCCTGCGGTTGGCTGCATGCTCGAGGGACATGCACACGGCCATCGTCGAAGCGAGGCCTAAGCTTTTGTACCCCTTAATAATCAAACGGTTAGGAATATATGGATATTCTCCTTATTTTACAGTAATCTATATACTACTACAAGGTCAAAAAAAATCTATATACTACTACTAAATATGAGTATGTATCAATGGCCATGTTAGTTTCCTCATTTTCATGATGTAGAAACATGCACCACACTGTTGGTTTCATCTAACCATACATTAGGGAAGTAAATGCGCATATGGAGAACTCTATATTTGGAAGTAGTGAAATCCTGTAATGCTTGCCATGTGTACATACCTATATTCGCCCTTCAGCAATCAATGGCTAGAATAATATCCTCACAAAAAAATTGCCCACAGAACACGAGTATATAACAATGCATGGTCTGTTAGTTACCTTGAAGAATTTGTTTGTGAGGACAGAACGTGATTACATAACATGGTAGTTTCCTGTGAAGAATCGATTGCGAGATAACATGAGTATAACCATGCATGGCACTTCTATATTTTCGAACCCCGTATACATTTCCCTGTATTTTCCTCCTAGTTCCAATAGGGACATATCAATGATGTTTCTTGCATTATCCTACTCATACTCTGAACAATGCTAATCTTACATTAACAATGCATGTCCTTTTTGATATGATGCAGTGTCCCTACAGTTACTGCCCTTTGTAATCACACCACCTTTCCCAAAAATAGGGAAGCACAACTGGTTCCTCGCTCGATCAGACAACGACAAAAGACTGATGGTCATTCGGACACATGAGCCGGAAAAGTTATATTGCAAAAAACCCACTGCATACAAGCACCGTGAAATACGTGAGTATTCGGAGAGTGGCTGTTACGTCTATGAGCAGGATACCAGCTTGTTGGGGCCTTCATGATTTTTTAGTTGGAGGCGGGTAAACAGCCTTGGTTCACACTCTCTGTTTCTCGGACTCAATTATCCGATTAACCAGGAGATCACCGTTGGCAAGGACCTTGATGGCAGAGAGGCTCTGTTTGCTATGGAAAAATGTGTCTACATAGCGAGCCCTAGGAGTTCGGGAGCAAACTCCCCTGATTGTCAATGATACACCTGATAACCTACAAGTATAGGGGGTCGCAACTGTTTTCGAGGGTAGAGTATTAAACCCAAATTTATTGATTCAACACAAGGGGAGCCAAAGAATATTCTCAAGTATTAGCAGCTGATTTGTCAATTCAACCACACCTGGAAACTTAATATCTGTAGCAAAGTGTTTAGTATCAAAGTAATATGATAGTAGTGGTAACGATGGTAAAAGGTAATGGTAGCAAAAGTAATGTTTTTGGTATTTTGTAGTGATGATAACAATAGCAACGGAAAAGTAAATAAGCGAAGAACAATATATGGAAAGCTCGTAGGCAATGGATCGGTGATGGAGAATTATGTCGGATGCAGTTCATCATGTAACAGTCATAACCTATGGTGACACAGAACTAGCTCCAGTTCATCAATGTAATGTAGGCATGTATTCCGAATATAGTCATACGTGCTTATGGAAAAGAACTTGCATGACATATTTTGTCCTACCCTCCCGTGGCAGCGGGGTCCTAGCGAAAACTAAGGGATATTAAGGCCTTCTTTTAATAGAGTACCGGAACAAAGCATTAACACATAGTGAATACATGAACTCCTCAAACTACGATCATCACCGGTAAGTATCCCGATTATTGTCACTTCGGGGTTAATGGATCATAACACATAATAGGTGACTATAGACTTGCAAGATAGGATCAAGAACTCTCATATATTGATGAAAACATAATAGGTTCAGATTTGAAATCATGGCACTCGGGCCCTAGTGACAAGCATTAAGCATAGCAAAGTCATAGCAACATCAATCTCAGAACATAGTGGATACTAGGGATCAAACCCTAACAAAACTAACTCGATTACATGATAAATATCATCCAACCCATCACCGTCCAGCAAGCCTACGCTGGAATTACTCACGCACAACGGTGAGCATCATGAAATTGGTGATGGAGGAAGGTTGATGATGACGATGGCGACGGATTCCCCTCGCCGGAGCCCCGAACGGACTCCAGATCAGCCCTCCCGAGAGAGTTTAGGGCTTGGCAGCGGCTCCGTATCATAAAACGCGAAGAATCCTTGTCCTCTGGGTTTTCTCCCTGAAAGTGAATATATGGAGTCCAGGTTGAGGTCGGTGGAGCGTCAGGGGGCCCACGAGGTAGGGGGCGTGCCCAGGGGGCAGGTGCGCCTCCCACCCTCATGGACAGGTGGGACACCCCCTGGCGTGGATCTTCCTTCCAATCTTCATTATATGTTCTAGAATAATGCTCCGTTGATTTTCAGGTCTTTCCGAGAACTTTTATTTCTGCACAAAAATAACACCATAGCAATTCTGCTGAAAACAGCGTCAGTCCGGGTTAGTTCCATTCAAATCATGCAAGTTAGAGTCCAAAACAAGGGCAAAAGTGTTCGGAAAAGTAGATACGATGGAGACGTATCAACTCCCCTAGCTTAAACCTTTGCTTGTCTTCAAGCAATTCAGTTGATAAACAGAAAGTGATAAAGAAAAACTTTTACAAACTCTGTTTGCTCTTGTTGTTGTAAATATGTAAAGCCAGTATTCAAGTTTTCAGCAAAGATTATGAACTAACCATATTCACAATAACATTTAGGTCTCATGTTTACTCATATCAATGGCATAATCAACTAGCGAGCAATAATAATAAGTCTCGGATGACAACACTTTCTCAAAACAATCATGATATGATATAACAAGATGGTATCTCGCTAACCCTTCCTGAGACCGCAAAACACAAATGCAGAGCATTTTTAAACATCAATTATAGACTAGACATTGTAATTCATGGTAAAAGAGATCCAATCAAGCCATACTCAATGTAAACTAACAGTAATGAATGCAAATGACAGCGGTGCTCTCCAACTGGTGCTTTTTAATAAGAGGATGATGACTCAACATAAAATTAAATAGATAGGCCCTTCGTAGAGGGAAGCATGGATTTGTAGAGGTGCCAGTGCTCGGTTTTGAAATAGATATGAATAATATTTTGAGCGGTATACTTTCATTGTCAACATAACAACCAAGAGATGGCAATATCTTCCATGCTACACACATTATAGGCGGTTCCCAAACAGAATGGTAAAGTTTATACCCCCCCTCCACCAACAAGCATCAATCCATGGCCTGCTTGAAATAACGAGTGCCTCCAACTAACAAGAGTACCGGGGAAGTTTTGTTTGCAATTATTTTGATTTGATTTGCATAAAACATGGGACTAGGCATCCCGGTGACCAGCCATTTTCTCGTGAGTGAGGAGCAGAGTCCACTCCTCTTGAGAATAACCTGCCTAACATGGAAGACACGGACAACCCTAGTTGATACATGAGCTATTCGAGCATACAAAATAGAATGTTTATTTGAAGGTTTAGAGTTTGGCACATACAAATTTACTTGGAATGGCAGGTAGATACCGTATATAGGTAGGTATGGTGGACTCATATGGAACAACTTTGGAGTTTATGGAATTGGATGCACAAGCAGTATTCCCGCTTAGTACAGGTGAAGGCTAGCAAAAGACTGGAAAGCGACCAGCTAGAGAGCGACAATAGTCATGAACATGCATTAAAATTAATCAACACCGAATGCAAGCATGAGTAGGATATAATGCACCATGAACATAAATATCGTAGAGGCTATGTTGATTTTGTTTCAACTACATGCGTGAACATGTGCCAAGTCAAGCCACTTGAATCGTTCAAAAGAGGATACCACCCTATCATACCACATCACAACCATTTTAATAGCATGTTGACACGCAAGGTAAACCATTATAAGCTCCTAGAAAATTAAGCATGGCATAAGAAACTATAATCTCTAATTGTCATTGCAAACATGTTTATTCATAATAGACTGAATCAGGAACGATGAACTGATCATATTTACAAAAACAAGAGAGGTCGAGTTCATACCAGCTTTTCTCATCTCAATAAGTTCATCATATAAACATCATTATTACCTTTCACTTGCATGACCGAATAGTGTGGATAATAATAATAGTAAACGTGCATTGGACTAAGCTAGAATCTGCAAGCATTCAATTCAAGAGAGAAGACAAGGTAATATGGGCTCTTTATCAGATCAACAATAATGCATATAAGAGCCACTCTAACATTTTCATTATGGTCTTCTCCTCTCGACCCCCAAAGGAAAGAAAAGAAATAAAACTATTTACACAGGAAAGCTCCCAACAAGCAAAAGAAGAATGAGAAATCTTTTTGAGTTTTCTTTTTAGTTACTAGTACAAGCATGGAAAGTAAACTAACTAAAAGTTACAACTATTTTTTTGGTTTTTCTTAAGGTTTATTAAACACACAAGAAGAAAGCATAAAAAGGAAAATAAACTAGCATGCACTACAAAAAAGACACATCCGTGACATTTTGGGCCGAACGAAAAAAAATTCTGTCATATATATGACACATCTATGACGATAATTGTGACAAAACCCGGTATCATCATAGATGTGGTGGGCTCCTACTTCTATGACAAAAAATCATGAGAGAAAATGGGCTTTTCGTCCTGGGCGGGCCGGAGACGCAGCTGCATGACATTCTTTGGGCCGTCCATGACGGAAAAAACCATGGTAGATGCAAGGGCGAGGAAAATTTCGGGGAGTTGCCGATTACGGTGGGAGGTCGGGGGCCGAGCAATGCGTGTTTCTCTCGTACACGTACGCGCGTGTGTGCGAGGCGTTGGCTCTAACTGAACCCGAGTGAGGCGTTGGGCTCTAACTGAACCCGAGCGATTGCACGGCAGGCTACGCGTTACTGAACCCGAGCGATCGATCGATGGCTGTTAACTGAACCTAATCGAGCGATTCCTTCGCTACTGCTGCTAACTGAAGCCGATCGATTGGATGAACAGTGAGTGTTGCGGGGGGGGGGGGGGGTTGGATGAACAGTGAGCGGTGGCATTGCCTCTAGATGAACAGGACCCCGTGGTGTGGTGGAGGGCTGGATGAACAGTAGACGGTGGAGGGGTGTCCGTGGAGGGGTGGTTGAACAGGACCCCGTGGTGTGGAGGGCTGGATGAACAGTAGACAGTGGAGGGGTGGTTGAACAGTAGCAGGTGGAGTAGCACGCGGTGGAGGCTGGATGAACAGGAGCCCGTGGAGGCTGGAGGAGGTCGACGGTATCCCGTGGAGGCTGGAGGAGGTCGACCGTGGAGATGAACAGTATCCCGTGGAGTCCCGTTTTGCGGTACGCCACACCCCTCCCGATGAACAGGACCCCCGTTTCGACCGTACGAGGTCCGTTTCGACCGTACGAGGTCTGTTTCGTCCGTTTTGCAGTACGCCACACCCCTCCCGATCAACAGGACCCCCATTTCGACCGTAGGAGGTCCGTTTCCTCCGTTTTGCGGTACGCCATGATACGTCTCCAACGTATCTATAATTTTTGATTGCTCCATGCTATATTATCTACTGTTTTGAATGTTTATGGGCTTTATTATACACTTTTATATCATTTTGGGACTAACCTATTAACCCAGAGCCCAGTGCCACACTCTGTTTTTACCCTGTTTTAGGGTTTCGAAGAAAAGGAAAATCAAACTGAGTCCAATTGACCTGAAACTTCACGGAACTCATTTTTGGAAGGAAAGAAGCCCAGAAGACTTGGAGTGTACGTCGGGGGCTCTACGAGGAGGCCACGAGGCAGGGGGCGCGCCCACCCCTCCTGGGCGCGCCCTCCACCCTCGTGAGCCCCTCGTGCCCCCCTGACGTACTTCTTCCGCCTATTTATATCTCCATATACCCTAAAAACACTCGTGAGCACAATAGATCGGGAGTTCCGCCGCCAGAAGCCTCCGTAGCCACCGAAAGCCAATCTAGACCCGTTCCGGCACCCTGCCGGAGGGGGAATCCTTCTCCGGTGGCCATCTTCATCATCCTGGTGCTCTCCATGATGAGGAGGGAGTAGTTCTCCCTCGGGGCTGAGGGTATGTACCAGTAGCTATGTGTTTCATCTCTCTCTCTCGTGTTCTTGAGATGATACGATCTTGATGTATCGCGAGCTTTGCTATTATAGTTGGATCCTATGATGTTTCTTCCCCCTCTACTCTCTTGTAATGAATTGAGTTTCCCCTTTGAAATTATCTTATCGGATTGAGTCTTTAAAGATTTGAGAACACTTGATGTATGTCTTGTCGTGCGTATCTGTGGTGACAATGGGATACCACGTGATTCACTTGATGTATGTTTTGGTGATCAACTTGCGGGTTCAGCCTATGAACCTATGCATAGGGGTTGGCACACGTTTTCATCGTGATTCTCCGGTAGGAACTTTGGGGCACTCTTTGAGGTCCTTTGTGTTGGTTGAATAGATGAATCTGAGATTGTGTGACGCATATCGTATAATCATACCCACGGATACTTGAGGTGACATTGGAGTATCTAGGTGACATTAAGATTTTGGATGATTTGTGTCTTAAGGTGTTATTCTAGTACGAACTCTAGGGCTGTTTGTGACACCTATAGGAATAGCCCAACGGATTGATTGGAAAGAATAACTTTGAGGTGGTTTCATACCCTACCATAATCTCTTCATTCGTTCTCCGCTATTAGTGACTTTGGAGTGACTCTTTGTTGCATGTTGAGGGATAGTTATGTGATCCAATTATGATATTATTGTTGAGAGGACTTGCACTAGCGTAAGTATGAACACTAGGCCTTATTTCCACGCATTGCAATACCGTTTACGCTCACTTTTATCATTTGCTACCTTGCTGTTTTTATATTTTCAGATTACAAATACCCATATCTACTATCCATATACCACTTGTATCACCATCTCTTCGCCGAACTAGTGCACCTATACAATTTACCATTGTATTGGGTGTGTTGGGGACACAAGAGACTCTTTGTTATTTGGTTGCAGGGTTGCTTGAGAGAGACCATCTTCATCCTACGCCTCCCACGGATTGATAAACCTTAGGTCATCCACTTGAGGGAAATTTGCTACTGTCCTACAAACCTCTGCACTTGGAGGCCCAACAACGTCTACAAGAAGAAGGTTGTGTAGTAGACATCAAGCTCTTTTCTGGCGCCGTTGCCGGGGAGGTTAGCGCTTGAAGGTGTATCTTTAGATCTTGCAATCGAGTCTTTTAGTTTCTTTTTATCACTAGTTTAGTTTATAAAAGAAAACTATAAAAAAATGGAATTGAGTTTGTCTCATACGCTTCACCTTTTTAATATCTTTCATGAGTATGATGGAAAGGATAATTGTGCTCATGTGCTAGAAGAAGAAATCTGTAAAATGTTTGGCACTAAATATTTGAATGATGAGCATGATTGCAATGTTGTTAGTACGAATTCTTTGAATATCCATGATACTAATGATGATTGCACTAGTTATGATGAAAATGTCTCCTATAAACATGTCAATTTTTGTGGAGTGCATTGGGTTTGTAAGTACACACCAAATAGGGAAGATAGAGATAGGAAGAGGCATAAGTACTTAGAAACTAAATTGTTGCAAGAAGAGCTAGATGATTGTGCTGAAAAATTTAATATTTTTCGCGCTCCTTGTGAACTTTGCAATGAACATGGTCATTTAAATATCCAATGCAAATTGTTTCATGACCGAATCGTATCCAAAAATTGTGATAATTTGATTACCCTTGAGCATCATAAAGAGCTTAGTCTTCTTTTGGGGTATGAGGAAATGAAATGTATAACGGAGGGTATTCCAAAGTTTAATCTTGATAGAATTCTTGATTTTGATCTAGAGAAGATTTATATGTATTGTGCGGTGAATTGTATTGAAAATCCTTATATTGCCAATTACATAAAGAAAAGAAAACAAATAGAAGATGAAGAGAATACTAATAAAAGGGAAGAGACTTCCCAATATCCTCCTATTATTTCTTATGATGAATCAGGTAATGAGGAGGAGCCTCCTATTCAACCAATCTCATTAATAAGGAGCTCCAAAAAGAGGATTGAACCCACACATGATGTGGTGAATAAGAAGAAAAGAAAAAGGACGAGAGGTAAAAAGATATCTCTCCCAAATAATGCAGCTCCTATTACTATTGTGCCTCATGAAAATATAATTGTGGAAGATAATGATACTTCTTATGATCTTGAAAATCTTTTTGGCACTTGCTTGGAAGAATATGATAATTGCTATACTATTGGTGCTATCTATACTATTAATGATGAGAGTGATTATGCTTATGATATGAACATGCCCAAGCTTGGGGATGCCATGCTTGATGAAGATGATGTTTTTGAGAATATATTTGCTGCAATTAATGTTTGTCCCAAGCTTGGGGATGCTACGCTTAATGAAGATGATATTTTTAGTCTCCCAAGTTTTAATATGCAAATTTATAATGATGATAGCATGCCTCCTACTTATGATGATTATTGTGATGATACATATGCTATAAAAAGTAGTGATGATTATATTTATAAAACTTGTCATGAATATGATTACCCTTTTTCAGAACATTACTCTTTTAATGTGGAAACAATCTATAGTATTCAAGTCTCTTATGATACTCCCACTATTCTGATTAAGAAGAAATTTGCTTATGTGGAGAGTAATAAAATTTCTATGCTTGTAGATCATGAAAAGAATGCTTTAGGTGCTGGTTATATTGTTGAATTAATTCATGATGATACTTAATATTATTATGAGGGAGGAATATATGCTTGTAGGAATTGCAATAATATCAAGTTTCCTCTCTATGTGCTTAAAATTTTGAAGTTATGCTTGTTTTACCTTCCTATGCAAGTTGATCCTTGTTCCCACAAGTTGTTTTCTCACAAAATCCCTATGCATAGGAAGTGGGTTAGACTTAAATGTTCTAGTCATATTATTCATGATGCTCTCTTTATGTTTCAATTCTTATCCTTTATGTGAGCATCATTGAAATCATCATGCCTAGCTAGGGGCGTTAAACGATAGCGCTTGTTGGGACGCAACCCAATTTTATTTTTATTCCTTGCTTTTTGTTCCTTTTAGTAATAAATAATTCATATAGCCTCTGTTTAGATGTGGTTTTATGCTTTTAATTAGTGTTTGTGCCAAGTAGAACCGTTGGGAAGACTTGGGGAAGTCTTGTTGATCATGCTGTAAAAAACTGAAACTTTAGCGCTCACGAGAATTGCTGCCATTTTTATTTAGATAGTGCTATTTAGTTAATTATTTTTGAAGATGGTTAATAGATAAATTCCTCAGGTCCAGCAATTTATTTTAGAATTTTATGAGTTCCATAAGTATACATTTGATCCAGATTACTACAGACTGTTGTGTTTTTGACAGATTCTGTTTTTCATGTGTTGTTTACTTATTTTGATGAATCTATGGCTAGTAAAAGAGTTTATAAACCATAGAGAAGTTGGAATACAGTAGGTTTAACACCAATATAAATAAAGAATGAGTTCATTACAGTACCTTGAAGTGGCGATTTAGTTTCTTATACTAACGGAGCTTACGAGTTTTCTGTTAAGTTTTGTGTTGTGAAGTTTTCAAGTTTTGGGTAAAGATTCGATGGACTATGGAATAAGGAGTGGCAAGAGCCTAAGCTTGGGGATGACCAAGGCACCCCAAGGTAATATTAAAGGACAACCAAAAGCCTAAGGTTGGGGATGCCCCAGAAGGCATCCCCTCTTTCGTCTTCATTCATCGGTAACTTTACTTGGAGCTATATTTTTATTCGCCACATGATATGTGTTTTGCTTGGAGCGTCATTTTATTTCATTATGTTTTGCTTGCTGTTTGAATAGAATACCAAGATCTGAAAATCTTAAATGTTAGAGAGTCTTCACATCATTGCATAATTATCCGACTACTCATTGATATTCACTTATATCTTTCGGAGTAGTTTGTTGTTGCTCTAGTGCTTCACTTATATCTTTTAGAGCATGGTGGTAGTTTTATTTTGAAGAAATAGATGAACTCTCATGCTTCACTTAGATTATTTTGAGAGTCTTAAATAGCATGGTAATTTTCTTAAAATCCTAATATGCTAGGTATTCAAGAATAATAAAATTCTCTTATGAGTGTTTTGAATACTAAGAGAAGTTTGATGCTTGATGATTGTTTTGAGATATGGAGGTAATAATATCAAAGTCGTGCTATTTGAGTAGTTGTGAATTTGAGAAATGCTTGTGTTCAAGTTTGCAAGTCCCATAGCATGCACGTATGGTAAACGTTATGTAACAAATTTGAAACATGAGGTGTTATTTGATTGTCCTCCTTATGAGTGGCGGTCGGGGACGAGCGATGGTCTTTTCCTACCAACCTATCCCCCTAGGAGCATGCACGTAGTGCCGAGGTTTTTGATGACTTGTAGATTTTTGCAATAAGTATGTGAGTTCTTTATGACTAATGTTGAGTCCATGGATTATACGCACTCTCACCCTTCCATCCTTGCTAGCCTCTTCGGTATCGTGCATTGCCCTTTCTCACATTGAAAGTCGGTGCAAACTTCGCCGGTGCATCCAAACCCCATGATATGATGCGCTCTTTCACACATAAACCTCCTTATATCTTCCTCAAAACATCCACCATACCTACCTATTATGGCATTTCCATAGACATTCCGAGATATATTGCCATGCAACTTTCCACCGTTCCATTTATTATGACATGCATCATCATTGTCATATTGCTTTGCATGATCATGTAGTTGACATTGTATTTGTGGCAAAGCCACCATTCATAATTCTTTCATACATGTCACTCATGAATCATTTCATATCCCGGTACACCGCCGGAGGCATTCATCTAGAGTCATCTTTGTTCTAGTATCGAGTTGTAATCATTGAGTTGTAAATAAATAGAAGTGTGATGATCGTCATTTTCTAGAGCATTGTCCCAAGTGAGGAATAAAAAAGAGAAAGGCCATAAAAAAAGAGAAGGCCCAAAAAAAGAGAAAGGCCATACAAAAGGAGAAGGCCCAAAAAATGAAAAAATGAAAAAAAATAAAAAAAATGAGAGAAAAAGAGAGAAGGGACAATGCTACTATCTTTTTCCACACTTGTGCTTCAAAGTAGCACCATGATCTTCATAGTAGAGAGTCTCTCATGTTATCACTTTCATATACTAGTGGGAATTTTTCATTATAGAACTTGGCTTGTATATTCCAACAATGGGCCTCCTCAAGTGCCCTAGGTCTTTGTGAGCAAGCAAGTTGGATGCACACCCACTAGTTTCTTTTGTAGAACTTTCGTACATTTGTAGCTCTAGTGCATCCGTTGCATGGCAATCCCTACTCCTTGCATTGACATCAATCGGTGGGCATCTCCATAGCCCATTGATTAGCCTCGTTGATGTGAGACTTTCTCCTTTTTTGTCTTCTCCACATAACCCCCTCATTATTCTATTCCACCCATAGTGCTATATCCATGGCTCGCGCTCATGTATTGCGTGAAGGTTTATGAGTTTGAGATTACTAAAGTATGAAACAATTGCTTGGCTTCTCATCGGGGTTGTGCATGATGAGATCATTCTTGTGTGACGAAAATGAAACATGACTAAAATATATGATTTTGTAGGGATGAACTTTCTTTGGCCATGTTATTTTGAGAAGACATGATTGCTTAGTTAGTATGCTTGAAGTATTATCATTTTTATGTCAATATGAACTTTTGTCTTGGATCTTTCGGATCTGAATATTCATGCCACAATTAAGAAGAATTACATTGAAATTATGCCAACTAGCATTCCACATCAAAAATTCTTTCTTCTATCATTTACCTACTCGAGGACGAGCAGGAATTAAGCTTGGGGATGCTGATACGTCTCCAACGTATCTATAATTTTTGATTGCTCCATGCTATATTATCTACTATTTTGAATGTTTATGGGCTTTATTATACACTTCTATATCATTTTTGGGACTAACCTATTAACCCAGAGCCCAGTGCCAGTTTCTGTTTTTACCCAGTTTTAGGGTTTCGAAGAAAAGGAAAATCAAACGGAGTCCAATTGACCTGAAACTTCACGGAACTCATTTTTGGAAGGAAAGAAGCCCAGAAGACTTGGAGTGCATGTCGGGGGCTGTACGAGGAGGCCACGAGGTAGGGGGGCGCGCCCTCCACCCTCATGAGCCCGTCGTGGCCCCCCTGACGTACTTCTTCCGCCTATATATCTCCATATACCCTAAAAACACCCGTGAGCACAATAGATCGGGAGTTCTGCCGCCAGAAGCCTCCATAGCCACCGAAAGCCAATCTAGACCCATTCCGGCACCCTGCCGGAGGGGGAATCCTTCTCCAGTGGCCATTTTCATCATCCCGGTGCTCTCGATGACGAGGAGGGAGTAGTTGTCCCTCGGGGCTGAGGGTATGTACCAGTAGCTATGTGTTTCATCTCTCTCTCTCTCTCGTGTTCTTGGGATGATACGATCTTGATGTATCGCGAGCTTTGCTATTATAGTTGGATCCTATGATGTTTCTTCCCCCTCTACTCTCTTGTAATGAATTGAGTTTCCCCTTTGAAGTTATCTTATCGGATTGAGTCTTTAAAGATTTGAGAACACTTGATGTATGTCTTGCCGTGCGTATCTATGGTGGCAATGGGATACCACGTGATTCACTTGATGTATGTTTTGGTGATCAACTTGTGGGTTCCACCCATGAACCTATGCATAGTGGTTGGCACACGTTTTCGTCGTGATTCTCCAGTAGGAACTTTGGGGAACTCTTTGAAGTCCTTTGTGTTGGTTGAATAGATGATTGTGAGATTGTGTGACGCATATCGTATAATCATACCCACGGATACTTGAGGTGACATTGGAGTATCTAGGTGACATTAGGGTTTTGGTTGATTTGTGTCTTAAGGTGTTATTCTAGTACGAACTCTAGGGCTGTTTGTGACACCTATAAGAATAGCCCAATGGATTGATTGGAAACAATAACTTTGAGGTGGTTTCGTACCCTACCATAATCTCTTCGTTCGTTCTTCGCTATTAGTGACTTTGGAGTGACTCTTTGTTGCATGTTGAGGGATAGTTATGTGATCCAATTATGATATTATTGTCGAGAGGACTTGCACCAGCGAAAGTATGAACCCTAGGCCTTATTTCCACACATTGCAATACCGTTTACGCTCACTTTTATCATTTGCTACCTTGCTATTTTTATATTTTCAGATTACAAATACCCATATCTACTATCCATAAACCACTTGTATCACCATCTCTTCGCCGAACTAGTGCACCTATACAATTTACCATTGTATTGGGTGTGTTGGTGACACAAGAGACTCTTTGTTATTTGGTTGCAGGGTTGCTTGAGAGAGACAATCTTCATCATATGCCTCCCACGGATTGATAAACCTTAGGTCATCCACTTGAGGGAAATTTGCTACTGTCCTACAAACCTCTGCACTTGGAGGCCCAACAACGTCTACAAGAAGAAGGTTGTGTAGTAGACATCACGCCACACCCCACCCGATCAACAGGACCCCCGTTTCGACCATAGGAGGTCCGTTTCCTCCGTTCTGTGGTACGCCAGGCCTCGTTTCCATCGTCTGTTCCGTCCAAGCCCTCCCGATGAACATGACCACGCATTCCGTTCCGACCCAGCCGGTTGGCTCCCACGCATTCCGTTGCCTCCCGATGAACACGACGCATTCCGTTACCTCCCCATGAACACGACGCATTCCGTTGCCTCCCCATGAACATGACGCATTCCGTTGCCTCCCCATGAACACGACGCATTCCGTTGCCTCCCCATGAACACGACGACGATGCTATTTCTCCGTTTCGACCCAGCCATGTACATGAGCCCTGGCTGTACGTATGCGCGAGTAGGCATTCGAGACCCCGCCCGTATGTACACATACGTGGCCGTATTTTCTTTCTTGCACCCAGGCCGTTGTACACATACATGTGCGCCTCTACTGCGACACATGCGCGCCTCTACTACGACACGTGCGTGCCTCTACATTGACCAGTATGTACGTACACATTCGCGACCAGAATGACAACGCTATATACGCTTCGACCAGGTGGGTCCCGACTGTCAGGCACTTCCTTGTGTGCGAAGATGTAGCTGGTGGGTCCCAGCAGTCAGGGGGGCGAATCGTTTTGTTTTTTTTGCCCGAACGCACTTCCTTGCATGCGAAGGTGTAGCTGCTGGGTCCCAGCAGTCAGGGGGCGAATCGTTTTTTTCCCGGACGCACTTCCTTGCATATGAAGGTGTAGCTGGTGGGTCCCAGCAGTCGGGGGGGGGGGGCGAAGCGTATTTTTTGGATGCACTTCCTTGCGTGCGAAGATGTAGTTGGTGGGTCCCACCAGTCAGGGGGGCGAATCGTTTTTTTCAGACGCACTTCCTTGCGTGCGAAGATGTAGCTCGTGGGTCCCAGCAGTCAGGGGGCGAATCATTTTTTTCGTGAAATAATGTGGCTCGTCCGGTGGGTCCCCGCTGTCAGGTGGAGGAATAATTATTTTGCACATAATAAGGAGGCACTTCCTTGCATATGCCGTGGACCCAGCTGTCAGCCTCTCCACGTACAGTCCATGTCCGATGGAAGTCGTTCCTTGACCACGTTGACCACGCCGCGCCGAGAGCACCAGGGCGGTGGATGACAGTGAGGCCTAGGAAGGGGACGACGCGGAGCCGGGGAAGACGCGGCAGTGGATGCACATGCAGAGAGGAGTACGAGGGTTCACTGGTTCGGCTGCGCTACCATCGCCGCAGAATAACAGGGGGTGTGGGTGAGTGGAGGGATGGCCTGGCTAGCGGTGGGAGTAGTAGGGGCGGTGAGGCCTCCACGGCAGCACAGCCGACCATGGGAGGCAGGAGCAGGCGGCACAACCAGCGCTACTTTGGGCGGGCGGAGCAAAAGAAGACCAGAGGTTGAAGAAGCACGACGGCCGTTGGATGGGCATCATACGGTCACTGCAGCTAGAATCGTTTATATTGACTAAGTTGACAAAGCCCTTGGTACGTCAACTTAGTAGGCCCACAGGTCATCTTCCGAAATGGCGCGCCCCAGATGTCAGGGGGAGGAATCATTTTTTGGGCGGGTGAAGCTAGAATATTCGATATTTAAGAAGAAGCACGGCATCCGTTGGATGGACATCCAACGGCCACTGCTACTAGAACCGTGTGTTAACTATAAGTTGACAAAGCCTTGCATACGCATCAACTCTGGTTTTTTAGGGGACGTGTCAACTTAGTAAGGCCAGAAGTGTGTGGCAGAGAACTTATAGCCCATTTGAGATTTGTAAGAATGTGTAGCCCATTTTTGAATTCTAATGGAATTTACTACAGCCCATTTACAGTTTGTTAAAAGTACAACCCATTTCAACCAACCGTTCAAAATAGAATTCAATAAAATTTCCCACATTTTGATGGGATCCGAAATATTTTTATCCCGAAATTTCTAGTCAGATTAAATACAATTTCAATATAAATTTATATTACGTCAGAATCCAACGAAACATTGCGCTCGCAACAATTAATGAAATTAAAACTTTCAATATCCAAAAATAATATTTTATAAAGTAATCACGTGTTTGGTGCATTTTTTATAGTTACTGCCTAGTTTTTTATAATTACATCCCATTTATTATTTCTTAAAGCCCATTTTCTTGTTAAGCCTAATGCATCCGTCCTAGGAAAGATTTGTAGCCCAGCGGGGCGGAGAATAACAACTTGACCTTGCCTGGGTATTCCTAAAAAAAGTATAGCTGGGCTAGCCATTTTCAGCTTGAAAAAAAATTAATATCTGGGCTTTATATCTGGCCTGGGCTAGACGGGCCACAGCTTGCCCAGTTAATACCTGCAGGGATGTTTTCGTTGTTGTTCAGAGTAGAAAAATTAATATCTGGGCTAAACATCGAAGAACTCTGTAGTGCTCACACCTCAAAAACACAAATACTGCTCGAGCTGCTTGGTCCCAGCTGTCGGCGGCTTCTTGTGCAATTCTCTCGTTTATTGAGTACTACATAGGTTGACAATGGTGTGGGACCGTGATGTCAGGAAACCAGGAGGAAGAAAAATAAATTATACTTATATATATAAAGGAGGCACTTGCGTACATGAGGCTATGGACCTGGTGGGTCCCCATTGTCATCCTCTCCAAGTAAAGTCATCTCCTCGCCCGCGCGCGCTTTCCGCCTGAAATAGTCAGCGCTGCCCTCCCCGCTTCCCGGTGCAGGCGATTGCTCCGCCTTCAAACGACACAAGTACCGTCCGTCCGTCCATCTACCGCCCACATTAATGATACACGGTTGTCGAGGCGGCTACTCCGGCGCCACACGTCCGTCCCTCCGCCCGCCCACCATTGCTATATAAACTGCTGCGCCGGCCATAGCCGCAGTCATCCGCATCCGTTCCCTTTCTCCTGTCCACACCACTATTGCCCACCATGGCTTCCTCGCGCTCTAGCGCTCTTCGGGATGGGCGGACGATGGACCACAAGGAGATGGCAGCCATTGCTGCCGACCGGCTGGCCGGCAGGCAGCCGGAGGACGACGACGTCCCAATGGAGAACATGGTAGTCAACGATCCGGCGCCAACCCCCTCCTCCACTCCATCCTCGCCGGTGCATTGCACCATGACCATTGGCGAGGCCCGTGCCCAATATATGGACAGGGTGAGGCAGATGCGTGAGGAGCAGTTCCGGGAGGCGCAGGCTGACGCCGCCTACAACCACCATCTCCTCGAGGAGCACCTACAAGCGGAGGAGCAGATCGCCGCGGAGCGGGAGGAGCAGGAGGCGCTGCTCGACTCGTACCGCTCCTCCCGCAAGGGCTGCCTCGAGCGCTGGTGGTACCGCATGCAGGTGGCGGAGGCTGCTGCCGCCTACAAAGAGGCTAGCAAAGAGGGCGATGAAGCGGCTGAGGCGCTGTTTGGTGAGACCGAGGACGAGGCAGAGGACAATGCCAGCTCCGACGAGTCCCCGCTCCACTGGCGTTGATGAGGCCCTGCTCCGCCGAGGCCCCGCGGCGCCAACAACAAGGCAGAGGACACCGCCGGCTCCGCCGAGGCCCCGCCCCGCCAAGAACGAGGCAGAGGACATCGCCGGCTCCGCCGAGGCCCCGCCCCGCTGCCAACGAGGCCGCGCCACACAGAAAATGAGGAAGAGTAGAACACGGTAGGTCGCCGCCGCTCGGGTCCAAGTAAGGCCACCGCTGCTACCCTCCGGTTGAAGCCAAGCTAGACGGGTTGACCATTGATGGCCAGTTAGCTTCTTGGCGGCGACGTGGAGTCAGGGAGCTGCGCTGGAGAAGAACACTGCTTCTACTTAACTGCTGGTGCAGTTGGCTGACTGACACATGGGCCCAACAGGCCACATGTCAGTTACGCAACTGCACCTGCAGTTAAGTCACTGAAACTTCTGTTCGGCTCAGCGGGACACAGGTGGGTAGCTTCGGTTAATTAATTATAGCTCCAGCGCACCCCTTTTTAGTTGAAGAATGTATGAAATGTAATGAAATCCGGCATGTTTATATGAAATCCGACCATGTATGAATGAATTTATTTCGATTAGTTCGAATTCCTGTATCACTGGCATTGGATGAACATGCAAAACAATACATACTAGCATTATTCCCAGGGTGATCACCTCGTTTGCAACAGTTTCACATGTACTCCCTCCGGTCCTTTCTAGTCTGCATACAAGTTTTGTCTGCAGTCAAAGTATCTCTACTTTGGCCAATCTTATACAAAAAAGTATGCACTTTCACAATGTGCGAAGTAAAAAGGAACAGAAGGAGTACAAAGAGTTTGAGCAGCTTTTTAGCATTTCTATACATTGCAATCAAACACACAGGCCTGACAATTCATAGAGAACATTCAAAACAATCGATGATTATGCATCTCAGCGACTCACATGTCAGAGGCAATATTTACTTCACAACTAAAGAATAAAGAAAAAATTGATCGATGCTGCTGACAGCAAAGGGCGTCCCATTCGAAAATATCAAACACATGTCTTGCTAAAATCAATGAGCAAAATTTGACAAGGTTGTCCCATTCCAAAATATCAAATGCCTACGATTGTGGAATGGGCAGGGTTTGCCATCAGTTCGGACATTGACATGGCACCTCGTGCTAAATAAACCAGTTGTTCTTTTTGTGCAGTTCCACCAAAATCAACCAAATTCACGCGTAGATTGTATGATTTCGCCCTTATATGTTGCAACGCCTTGAACTTATCGGCACCTCCTTTCTTGTGGTGGAAATGAATGATTAAGTGTATTCATGAACATTTTGTGCAGTTCCCATTGAAATCAAGCTGAGCACCCCTGTTTGCACAAATACAAAAAAGTGATTAGTATAAAACAAACTGTACTATGAATTGACAATTTCAATAGGCACATACATGGTCCATGTAGAGCACACTTTTAGAAAAATGGAACTCACCAGAAAGAATCCTAGAACAACATTGTACTCGCGCATCACAGCAAAAAGATGGAGATTTGCCAGTCCTTCTGAGCTGAAGTTAGTTTGGTCTTGTGGGGAGTAATGTAACCATCCTTCAACTGCTCCTTCTGATGAGAAGATAGACATGGCTTCTTCATCCTGGCATAATCGGAACTAGTCACTTCACATACTCCATATTCTTCTTCAGAGGAAGATGATCCTATTGTGCAAAGACAAGAGGACTACTAAATGCTAGCATCCCTGTTTGCTCGAAAAAAGGAAAGGAGATATTTAAAACAACACAGATGAAGCACTTCTCAAGGACAATACCACTTTTTCATGACAGTATCTAAACAGTAGCACAACACCAATAGAGATGACAAAGCTCAATCATATGGATGAAATCAGTGGGCGAGTACCAACCTTTGTCAGGAGGCTTATTGTGTAGAGCATACAGATGAAGCACTTCTTCAGAACCATCTGTTGCTATCTACGGTGGTGGCCATTCTTACTATATACTCCTCGATTAGTTTAATGTTTCCAACATCTTCTTGTGCAGTTCCACTAAAATATATGGTATCTTCAAAGAAGATCCCTGTTTGCACAAGTTGAGATAATTACATATTACATTAAGAGTGGCATCAAATCAGTGGCAAAACAATTGCTTGTTCCAGCCATATCAATAAATTAAGATGCAAAACTATATCATTGCTTGTGTCATCACAGTTCCAGTGCTTCATTACAGCACCAGGAGTTGATTTTTGTTTTTCTTCCGCTTGTTCTTCCCCTTCATCACTTGGTTCAATAACAGACAAGCTTCACCTTCAATGTAAGATTTGGCATGTCAATTAGGGAGCACAAGTATAGTACTAAACTTAATTTTCTGATGAAAGTGGCAAAATACAGGCCAGCAGTTGTGAAACATCCTTATCTTACCTCAATGGGATATTACGGTGCACATACAGATTGGAAGTCTTGTCTCCATTTGTGCAGTTCACTAAAATCAAGCAACATTATCGTACAAGTAGCACAACATATGAAAGCACACTGCAGAATCATGTGAAAGAAGGCTAGTACTGACCTCTCATGATGCGGAATTCAAACAACTCACAAGAAGAAGATCTGAACCAAATTCGCCTTAACGGATAGGAAGTAAGATCTCCTCTTGTGCAGTTCCACTAAGATCAAGCAATCAGGCAACATTGTCGGTGTGACATTTTGGTTGAACTGCACAAAACACTCTTAAAACAAAAGTGTTTTGTGCAGTGCAACAAAAGGTCACAATGGCAACAAGGTGAAGTAGATAACCCTGTTTACACAGAGGTGCAAAGGAAAGAAAGCAACAATTGTGGTCAATAACGGTGGATGACACAGAAGCCAACAAAAAGACGCATCTACCTTATCTAAATGGGAAAGAAAGCAAGACAGTAGCATTTCTCAGACGGTGGCATTGATTAATATTAACATAGAGATTATATTAACAATAAAATTCCTTAAACATGTAATTTTCTTTTAACTGTGGCATTGCATCAATTTTCCAGCGGCATTATTAGAGGGTGTTTGTTTACAGGGACATTTTGGTGTGGGGACTAAAAAACCTCCGTGTCAGTCCCATCTAAACCAAACAGGAGGGACTTTTGGGGACTAAAAGTGGGCATTTGGGACTAAATAAAGAAGACCCCGAGGGAGTCTTTTTGGGACTTTTTCCAATAGTTGCCCCTGCCACGCATCGCACCTTGTCTCTATTAGTTCATTACTAGGGGTAACATGGTCTTTTAGCATGTCATTTAATAACCTCTAGTCCATGTTTAGTCCCTGGAACCAAGCAGGTAGGGACTAGGTAGTTTTTAACCAAACATGGCCTTAGATTAACAATAGCTAATCAGTTGCACGAGACAGTGGACACACCAGCACCATGTGCATCTACCGATGTACTATGGTCATGCACAGTCTGTTGCAACAAAGAACAAACAACCAAGGAGCATATTTGTGTTGGTCCCAGTTTTGTTATCTTTAGACACCTTTCCCTATGTGAGCGCAGCAAATCTAGTCCCGCTCAAACTCTACAGCCTTGTCCCTTCCTTTCCTTTTTGACCTAGTACTTTCGCCCCTTCCTTTCCTCTTTGAACCACGTCCTAGATTTATGCGATACAACTTTCCCCACTACTTTCCCCCATTCCTTTCCTCTTTGAACCACGTCCTAGATTCATGCTATACAACTTTCCCCCTTCATTTCCTCTTTGAATCACGTCCTAGATTCATGCTATATACAACTTTTCCCACTACTTTCCCCCACTCCTTTCCTATTTGAACCACGTCCTAGATTCATGGTATACATGCAGCTAGAGCAATGCATGTGGAGTAAGTAAATTATACCTTAAGGTTCTTGGGGCGTGGTTCAGTGGGCGACGGGATGGCGGTGAAGAAGAAGGGGTCGGAGGCCCTCCCGCGCCGCCGCTGGGTGGAAAGTGAACAGCTGCGCCGGTAGTCCCTCGCTGACGGCGACAACGTTAAGCCTCCTTCCCTTTCCGGCAGACGGATCCTGCCGGCTCTTTGAGCAGCAGTGAGGGGAGAAAGAGGCCAACGAAGTCTTGTTTAGATCTGGAGAGGGCGAGAGAGTGTGAAGAGAGCAACTACTCCCTCCGTTCCAAATTACTCGTCGAAGAAATGGATGTATCTAGAACTAAAATACATCTAGATACATCCATACCTGCGACAAGTAATTCGGAACGGAGGGAGAGGGCGAGAGAGTGTGAAGAGAGCAACTACAAGCGCCGAGGCTCCAGCATGTATATATATACTGGAGAGAGAGAGAGTGTGAAGCATTCAAACCCTAGAAAACATTTTGACCAGTCAAAGAATCCTCCTGGCACAAATTATGCTCAAGTGTAGTTATTGAACCCAAGACCTCAAGTTAGAAGGTGCAACGGGACCAAGGTGCGTGCGTGTGTGCGTGTTTAACAACATGTGTGTGTTAGAGAGAGTGACTCATCGACCTACTCCTACAGAGAGATGTTGTGTAGTGTATGATTTTAGCCGCAAGAGTCGGTGCATCCTCTCGTTTCCGGGGGTGTCCGGTAGGGACATGCGGACAGCTGCCACGCCCACTCCTGACCAGCCTAGCCCACCCAAAGCCCCTCCATCGCCCGCGCGCGCTTCCCGCCCGAAACGGTCAGCGCCACTCCAAAGGATCGGTGCCGCATTCATGCCCGTGCAGAGCGGACGCGACCTCTCACTGGCACAAGAGTGATGGTTACTGCTGGGTCTATGTGATTTGACGGCTCATTGGTCTTTATTACTGAGGTGGTAGGACTACTGGATGTCCCATGCTTTCGGACAACAGACAATCATACCATAGGCTAGCTTCTAGGGTTTAGCCTCTCCGATCTCATGGTAGATCAACTCTTGTAATACCCATATTATCAAGTATAATCAAGCAGGACGTAGGGTTTTACCTCCATCAAGAGGGCCCAAACCTGGGTAAAACATCGTGTCCCCTGCCTCCTATTACCATCCGCCTTAGACGCACAGTTCGGGACCCCCTACCCGAGATCCGCCAGTTTTGACACCGACATTGGTGCTTTCATTGAGAGTTCCTCTGTGTCGTCGCCGTTAGGCCTGATGGCTCCTTCGATCATCTATAACGATGCAGTCCAGGGTGAGATTTTTCTCCCCGGACAGATCTTTATATTCGGCGGCTTTGCACTACGGGCCAACTCGCTTGGCCATCTGGAGCAGATCGAGAGTTATGCCCCTAGGGTTTGGAAGCTTAAACTACACGGAAGATATCCGTGGAGACTTGATCTTCGACGGATTCGAGCCCCTGCCTAGTGCGCCACACGGTCACGATGAGCATGATTAAGCTCTGCCATCGGACAGTGTTCAGGAGATCGCGCCAGCAACCGCTCCGACCCTCAATTTGGAGCCAGTTGTGCCATCCATGGACGGGTGGATAGACCCCGCCACGGAGGCCGCACTCTCATCGGTGATCGAGCCGAGTATCGACCTTACCCTTCACGGGAGCCATGACGCCGAACTACCGGATTCTTCCCCGACCACGGACTCCGAACCGCCTGCGCCCATGCCTATCGAATCTGATTGGGCACCAATCATGGAGTTTACCTCTGCGGATATCTTTCAGCACTTGCCCTTCGGTGACATACTGAACTCATTAAGGTCTCTCTCCTTGTCAGGAGAATCCTGGCCGAACTATATCCGGCAGGATTGGGATGCAGATGACGAAGAAATTCGTCGCCCACCCACCACCCACTTAGTAGCCACTGTCGATGATTCGACCGACATGCTCGACTTCGACTCCGAAGACATCGACGGCATGGACGACGATGCAGGAGGCGAACAAGAACCACTGCCCACAGGGCACTTGACAACCACCTCGTCATATGCCATATATATGGTGGACACACCCAAAGAATGCAATGGCGATGGGACAGCGGAGGATGACCCCTCCAAGAAGCAACCCAAGCGCCAACGTCGGCGGCGCCGCTCTAAGTCTCGCCAAAGCAAAAGCGGTGACACCGGAACAGGAGATAATAGCACTCCGGACAGTGCCAAAGACGATAACAATCCCCTCCAGCAAGATTTAGGGCAGGAGGATGGAGAAGCCAGCCCTCCCGAGAAAGCGGCAGATGGAGAGGCGGAGGATGATAATTACATGCCTCCCTCCGAAGACGAGGCAAGCCTCAATGATGACGAATTCGTCGTGCCTGAAGATCCCGTCGAACAAGAGCACTTCAAGCGCCGGCTTATAGCCACGGCAAATAGCCTTAAGAAAAAGCAATAGCAGCTTCAAGCTGATCAAGATTTGCTAGCTGACAGATGGACTGAAGTCCTTGCAACCGAGAAATATGAACTCGAACGCCCCTCCAAGAGTTACCCAAAGCGCAGGTTGCTACCCCGAGTGGAGGAGGAAGCACCAAAAACTACATCTCCAGCATATGACGTGGCTGATCGGCCACCTCGCGGCTGCGACAGAGAGGCATTTCAGCCAAAAGCTCAGCCCGCACCTCGACGCCACCCAAATAAAAATGTCAAGGCATGGGGAAATACGCCAGACCTGCGAGACGTATTGGAGGACAAAGCAAAACACGCAAGATCGATCTACGGATCACGAGGGCGCGCCACTCTGTGAGACGATAACCGTCACGCCGGATACAGTAAAAGTAAATCCGGTCGGGCCGAACACAGCGGACAAGACTCATTTGAGTTGCGTCGCGATATAGCCCAGTACAGAGGCGTCGCACACCCCCTATGCTTCACAGACGAAGTAATGTATCACCAAATCCCAGAGGGTTTCAAACCCGTAAATATAGAATCATACGATGGCACAACATATCCTGCGGTATGGATCGAGGACTTCCTCCTGCACATCCACATGGCCCGCGGTGATGATCTACACGCCATCAAATACCTCCCACTCAAGCTCAAAGGACCAACTCGGCATTGGCTCAACAGCCTGCCAGCAGAATCCATTGGCTGTTGGGAAGATCTTGAAGCCGCATTCCTTGACAACTTCCAGGGCACTTATGTGCGACCACCAGACGCCGATGACTTGAGCCACATAATTCAGCAGCTTGAGGAATCGGCTAGGCAATTCTGGACATGGTTCCTAACAAAGAAAAATCAAATCATCGACTGTCCGGATGCAGAGGCCCTAGCAGCTTTTAAGCACAACATCTGCGATGAGTGGCTCGCCCGGTACCTTGGCCAGGAAAAGCCGAAATCTATCGCAGCCCTCACGACACTCATGACCCGCTTTTGCGCAGGAGAAGACAGCTGGCTGGCTCGCAGCAATAACATACCCAAGAACCATGGCACCTCGGATACCAAGGATGGCAATGGCAGGTCACGTCGCAACAAACATAAGCGCCGCATTAACAGCGACAATACCGAGGATACGACAGCAATGCCGGATTGAGAGGCTCTAAACCCGGTCAGCGGAAAAAGCCATTCAAGAGAAGCACTCCGGGCCCGTCCAATTTGGACCGTATACTCGATCGCTCGTGTCAAATACACGGCACCACCGACAAGCCAGCCAACCACACCAACAGGGATTGTTGGGTGTTCAAGCAGACCGGCAAGTTAAATGCCGAAAACAAAGATAAGGGCTCACATAGCAATGACGAGGAGGAGCCCCCGGCAGCCGAACACCGGAGGACAGAAGAGGTTCCCCCCACAAGTGTGGACGGTGAACATGATATACGCAACCCACATCCCCAAGAGGGAGCGGAAGCGTGCGCTAAGGGACGTATATGCGTTGGAGCCAGTCGCCCCAAAGTTCAACCCATGGTCCTCCTATCCGACCACCTTCAATCGCAGGGACCACCCCACTAGTATCCGTCATGGCGGATTCACCGCACTAGTCTTAGACCCAATCATCGGCGGATTTCACTGTTGGAAATATGCCCTAGAGGCAATAATAAAAGTATTATTATTATATTTCCTTGTTCATGATAATTGTCTTTTATTCATGCTATAATTGTATTATCCGGAAATCGTAATACATGTGTGAATACATAGACACCAACATGTCCCTAGTAAGCCTCTAGTTGACTAGCTCGTTGATCAACAGATAGTCATGGTTTCCTAACTATGGACATTGGATGTCATTGATAACGAGATCACATCATTAGGAGAATGATGTGATGGACAAGACCCAATCCTAAACATAGCACAAGATCATATAGTTCGTTTGCTAGAGTTTTTCCAATGTCAAGTATCTTTTCCTTAGACCATGAGATCGTGTAACTCCCGGATACCGTAGGAGTGCTTTGGGTGTACCAAACGTAACAACATAACTAGGTGACTAGAAAGGTATACTATGGGTATCTCTGAAAGTGTCTGTTGGGTTGACACGGATCAAGACTGGGATTTGTCACTCCGTATGACGGAGAGGTATCTCTAGGCCCACTCGGTAATGCATCATCATAATGAGCTCAAAGTGACCAAGTGTCTGGTCATGGGATCATGCATTACGGTACGAGTAAAGTGACTTGCCGGTAACGAGATTGAACGAGGTATTGGGATACCGACGATCGAATCTCGGGCAAGTAAGATACCGATTGACAAAGCGAATTGTATACAGGGTTGCTTGAATCCTCGCGATCGTGGTTCATCCGATGAGATCATCGAGGAGCATGTGGGAGCCAACATGGGTATCCAGATCCCGCTGTTGGTTATTGACCGGAGAGTCATCTCGGTCATGTCTACATGTCTCCTGAACCCGTAGGGTCTACACGCTTAAGGTTCGGTGATGCTAGGGTTGTATGGATATGAGTATGCAGTAATCCGAAAGTTGTTTGGAATCCCGGATGAGATCCCGGACGTCAAGAAGAGTTCCGGAATGGTCCGGAGGTGAAGAATTATATATAGGAAGTGCAGTTTCGGCCATCGGGAGAGTTTTGGGGGTTAATGGTATTGTACTAGGACCACCGGAAGGGTCCCGGGGGTCCACAGGGTGGGGCCACCCATCCCGGAGGGCCCCATGGGCTTAAGTGGGGAGGGAACCAGCCCATAGTGGGCTGGTGCGCCCCCCCTTGGGCCCCCCATGCGCCTAGGGTTGGGAACCCTAGGGGAGGGGCGCCTCCACTTGCCTTGGGGGGCACTCCTCCCCCTTGGCCGCCGCCCCCCTAGGAGATCCCATCTCCTAGGGCCGGCACACCCCCCTAGGGGCCTATATAAAGGGGGGGAAGGGAGGGCAGCCGCACCCTGAAGTCTTGGCGCCTCCCTCTCCCTGCTACACCTCTCCCTCTCGCAGAAGAACGGCGAAGCCCTGCTGCGGTGACTGCTGCATCCACCACCACGCCGTCGTGCTGCTGGATCTTCATCAACCTCTCCTTCCCCCTTGCTGGATCAAGAAGGAGGAGACGTCACGCTGACCGTACGTGTGTTGAACGCGGAGGTGCCGTCCGTTCGGCGCTAGGATCTCGGGTGATTTGGATCACGACGAGTACGACTCCCTCATCCCCGTTCTTTGAACACTTCCGCTTGCGATCTACAAAGGTATGTAGATGCATCCGATCACTCGTTTCTAGATGAACTCATAGATGGATCTTGGTGAAAACGTAGGAAATTTTTTTGTTTTCTGCAACGTTCCCCAACAGTGGCATCATGAGCTAGGTCTATGCATAGTTCTCTTTGCACGAGTAGAACACAATTTATTATGGGCGTAGATGTTGTCAACTTCCGCTACTAGTCTTATTTTGCTTCAGCGGTATTGTGGGATGAAGCGGCCCGGACCAACCTTACACGTACGCTTATGTGAGACCGGTTCCACCGACTGACATGCACTAGTTGCATAAGGTGGCTGGCGGGTGTCTGTCTCTCCCACTTTAGTTGGAGAGGATTTGATGAAAAGGGTCCTTATGAAGGGTAAATAGAAGTTGACAAATCACGTTGTGGCTTTAACGTAGGTAAGAAAACATTCTTGCTAGAACCCTCTTGCAGCCACGTAAAACTTGCAACAACAATTAGAGGACGTCTAACTTGTTTTTGCAGCAAGTGTTCTGTGATGTGATATGGCCAAAGTTGTGATGAATGATGAATGATATATATGTGATGTATGAGATCATGTTCTTGTAATAGGAATCACGACTTGCATGTCGATGAGTATGACAACTGGCAGGAGCCATAGGAGTTGTCTTTATTTTTTTGTATGACCTGCGTGTCATTGAGAAACGCCATGTAAATTACTTTACTTTATTGCTAAATGTGTTAGCCATAGTAGTAGAAGTAATAGTTTGCGAGCAACTTCATGGAGACACGATGATGGAGATCATGATGATGGAGATCATGGTGTCATGCCGGTGACAAGATGATCATGGAGCCCCAAGATGGAGATCAAAGGAAGCTATATGATACTGGCCATATCATGTCACTATTATTTGATTGCATGTGATGTTTGTCATGTTTTTGCATCTTGTTTACTTAGAACGACGGTAGTAAATAAGATGGTCACTCATAATAATTTCAAGAAAGTGTTCCCCCTAACTATGCACCATTGCGTCAGTTTGTTGTTTCGAAGCACCACGTGATGATCGGGTGTGATAGATTCCAACGTTCACATACAACAGGTGTAAGACAGATTTACACATGCAAACACTTAGGTTGACTTGATGAGCCTAGCATGTACAGACAAGGCCTCGGAACACAGAAGACCGAAAGGTCAAGCATGAGTCGTATAGAAGATATGATCAACATGAAGATGTTCACCGATGTTGACTAGTCCGTCTCACGTGATGATCGGACACGGCCTAGTTAACTCGGATCATGTTATACTTAGATGACTGGAGGGATGTCTATCTGAGTGGGAGTTCATTGAATAATTTGATTAGATGAACTTAATTACCATGAACTTAGTCTAAAATCTTTACAACATGTATTGTAGATCAAATGGCCAACGTTGTCCTAAACTTCAACGCGTTCCTAGAGAAAACCAAGCTGAAAGACGATGGCGGCAACTATACGGACTGGGTCCGGAACCTGAGGATCATCCTCATAGCTGCCAAGAAAGATTATGTCCTACAAGCACCGCTAGGTGAAGCACCTGCTCTCCCTGCAGAACAAGACGTTATGAACGCTTGGCAGACACATACCGATGATTACTCCCTCGTTCAGTGCAGCATGCTTTACAGCTTAGAGCTAGGGCTCCAAAAGCGTTTTGAGAGACACGGAGCATATGAGATGTTCGAAGAGCTGAAAATGGTTTTTCAAGCTCATGCCCGGGTCGAGAGATATGAAGTCTCCGACAAGTTCTTCAGCTATAAGATGGAGGAAAACAGTTCTGTCAGTGAGCACATACTCACTATGTCTGGGTTACATAACCGCTTGACTCAGCTTGGAGTTAATCTCCCGGATGACGCGGTCATTGACAGAATCCTTCAGTCGCTTCCACCGAGCTACAAGAGCTTTGTGATGAACTTCAATATGCAGGGGATGGAAAAGACCATTCCTGAAGTATTTGCAATGCTGAAATCAGCAGAGGTAGAAGTCAAAAAGGAACATCAAGTGTTGATGGTGAATAAAACCACTAAGTTCAAGAAAGGCAAGGGTAAGAAGAACTTCAAGAAGGACGGCAAGGGAGTTGCCGCGCCCGGTAAGCAAGCTGCCGGGAAGAAGCCAAAGAATGGACCCAAGCCCGAGACTGGGTGCTTTTATTGCAAGGGAAGTGGTCACTGGAAGCGGAACTGCCCCAAATACTTAGCGGACAAGAAGGCCGACATCACGAAAGGTATATGTGATATACATGTAATTGATGTGTACCTTACCAGTACTCGTAGTAGCTCCTGGGTATTTGATACCGGTGCAGTTGCTCACATTTGTAACTCAAAGCAGGAGCTGCGGAATAAGCGGAGACTGGCGAAGGACGAGGTGACGATGCGCGTCGGGAATGGTTCCAAGGTTGATGTGATCACCGTCGGCACGCTAACTCTACATTTACCTACGGGATTAGTTTTAAACCTCAATAATTGTTATTTAGTGCCAGCTTTGAGCATGAACATTGTATCAGGATCTCGTTTAATTCAAGATGGCTACTCATTTAAATCCGAGAATAATGGTTGTTCTATTTATATGAGAGATATGTTTTATGGTCATGCTCCGATGGTGAATGGTTTATTGTTAATGAATCTCGAGCGTAATGCTACACATATTCATAGTGTGAATACCAAAAGATGTAAGGTTGATAATGATAGTCCCACATACTTGTGGCACTGCCGCCTTGGTCACATAGGTGTCAAACGCATGAAGAAGCTCCATGCAGATGGACTTTTAGAGTCTCTTGATTACGAATCATTTGACACGTGCGAACCATGCCTCATGGGTAAAATGACCAAGACTCCGTTCTCAGGAACAATGGAGCGAGCAACCAACTTATTGGAAATCATACATACTGATGTGTGCGGTCCAATGAGTGTTGAGGCTCGCAGTGGCTATCGTTATGTTCTCACCCTCACTGATGACTTGAGTAGATATGGGTATGTCTATTTAATGAAACACAAGTCTAAGACCTTTGAAAAGTTCAAGGAATATCAGAGTGAGGTTGAGAATCAACGTGACAGGAAAATCAAGTTCTTGCGATCAGATCGTGGGGGAGAATACTTAAGTCATGAATTTGGCACACACTTAAGAAAATGTGGAATAGTTTCACAACTCATGCTGCCTGGAACACCTCAGCGTAATGGTATGTCCGAAGATCGTAATCGCACTCTATTAGATATGGTGCGATCTATGATGTCTCTTACCGATTTACCGCTATCATTTTGGGGCTATGCTTTAGAGACTGCCGCATTCACTTTAAATAGGGCTCCGTCGAAATCCGTTGAGATGACACCGTATGAATTATGGTTTGGGAAGAAACCTAAGCTGTCGTTTCTAAAAGTTTGGGGATGCGATGCTTATATCAAGAAACTTCAACCTGAAAAGCTCGAACCCAAGTCGGAAAAATGCGTCTTCATAGGATACCCTAAAGAAACTATTGGGTATACCTTCTACCTTAGATCCGAAGGCAAGATCTTTGTTGCCAAGAATGGATCCTTTCTAGAGAAAGAGTTCCTCTCGAAAGAAGTAAGTGGGAGGAAAGTAGAACTTGATGAAGTATTACCTCTTGAACCGGAAAGTGACGCGACTCAAGAAAATGTTCCTGAGGTGCCTGCACCGACTAGAGAGGAAGTTAATGATGATGATCATGAAACTTCAGATCAAGTTGCTACTGAACTTCGTAGGTCCACAAGGACACGTTCCGCACCAGAGTGGTACGGCAACCCTGTCTTGGAAATCATGTTGTTAGACAACAGTGAACCTTCGAACTATGGAGAAGCGATGGCGGGCCCGGATTCCAACAAATGGCTGGAAGCCATGAAATCCGAGATAGGATCCATGTATGAAAACGAAGTATGGACTTTGACTGACTTGCCCGATGATCGGCGAGCCATAGAAAATAAATGGATCTTTAAGAAGAAGACAGACGCGGATGGTAATGTGACCATCTATAAAGCTCGGCTTGTCGCTAAGGGTTATCGACAACTTCAAGGGGTTGACTACGATGAGACTTTCTCACCGGTAGTGAAGCTGAAGTCCGTCCGAATCATGTTAGCAATTGCCGCATTCTATGATTATGAGATATGGCAAATGGACGTCAAAACGGCATTCCTTAATGGTTTCCTTAAGGAAGAATTGTATATGATGCAGCCGGAAGGTTTTGTCGATCCTAAGAATGCTGACAAGGTGTGCAAGCTCCAACGCTCGATTTATGGGCTGGTGCAAGTATCTCGGAGTTGGAACATTCGCTTTGATGAGATGATCAAAGCGTTTGGTTTTATGCAGACTTATGGAGAAGCCTGCGTTTACAAGAAAGTGAGTGGGAGCTCTGTAGCATTTCTCATATTATATGTAGATGACATACTTTTGATGGGAAATGATATAGAGCTTTTGGACAGCATTAAGGCATACTTGAATAAGAGTTTTTCAATGAAGGACCTTGGAGAAGCTGCTTATATATTAGGCATCAAGATCTATAGAGATAGATCAAGATGCCTCATAGATCTTTCACAAAGCACATACCTTGATAAGATATTGAAGAAGTTCAATATGGATCAGTCTAAGAAGGGGTTCTTGCCTGTGTTGCAAGGTGTGAAATTGAGCTCAGCTCAATGTCCGACCACGGCAGAAGATATAGAAGAGATGAGTGTCATCCCCTATGCCTCAGCCATAGGGTCTATTATGTATGCCATGCTGTGTACCAGACCTGATGTAAACCTTGCCGTAAGTTTGGTAGGTAGGTACCGAAGTAATCCCGGCAAGGAACACTGGACAGCAGTCAAGAATATCCTGAAGTACCTAAAAAGGAATAAGGAAATATTTCTCGTTTATGGAGGTGATGAAGAGCTCGTCGTAAAGGGTTACGTCGACGCTAGCTTCGACACAGATCTGGATGACTCTAAGTCACAAACCGGATACGTGTATATTTTGAATGGTGGGGCAGTAAGCTGGTGCAGTTGCAAGCAGAGTGTCGTGGCGGTATCTACATGTGAAGCGGAGTACATGGCAGCCTCGGAGGCAGCGCATGAAGCAATTTGGGTGAAGGAGTTCATCACCGACCTAGGAGTCATACCCAATGTGTCGGGGCCGATCAAACTCTTCTGTGACAACACTGGAGCTATTGCACTTGCCAAGGAGCCCAGGTTTCACAAGAAGACCAGGCACATCAAGCGTCGCTTCAACTCCATTCGTGAAAATGTTCAAGATGGAGACATAGATATTTGTAAAGTACATAATGACCTAAATGTAGCAGATCCGTTGACTAAACCTCTCCCTAGAGCAAAACATGATCAACACCAGAATTCCATGGGTGTTCGATTCATCACAGTGTAACTAGATTATTGACTCTAGTGCAAGTGGGAGACTGTTCGAAATATGCCCTAGAGGCAATAATAAAAGGATTATTATTATATTTCCTTGTTCATGATAATTGTCTTTTATTCATGCTATAATTGTGTTATCCGGAAATCGTAATACATGTGTGAATACATAGACACCAACATGTCCCTATTAAGCCTCTAGTTGACTAGCTCGTTGATCAACAGATAGTCATGGTTTCCTGACTATGGACATTGGATGTCATTGATAACGAGATCACATCATTAGGAGAATGATGTGATGGACAAGACCCAATCCTAAACATAGCACAAGATCGTATAGTTCATTTGCTAGAGTTTTTCCAATGTCAAGTATCTTTTCCTTAGACCATGAGATTGTGTAACTCCCGGATACCGTAGGAGTGCTTTGGGTGTACCAAACGTCACAATGTAACTGGGTGACTATAAAGGTATACTACGGGTATCTCTGAAAGTGTCTGTTGGGTTGACACGGATCAAGACTGGGATTTGTCACTCCGTATGACGAAGAGGTATCTCTGGGCCCACTCGGTAATGCATCATCATAATGAGCTCAAAGTGACCAAGTGTCTGGTCACGGGATCATGCATTATGGTACGAGTAAAGTGACTTGCCGGTAACGAGATTGAACGAGGTATTGGGATACCGACAATCGAATCTCGGGCAAGTAACATACCGATTGACAAAGGGAATTGTATACGGGGTTGCTTGAATCCTCGACATCGTGGTTCATCCGATGAGATCATTGAGGAGCATGTGGGAGCCAACATGGGTATCCTGATCCCGCTGTTGGTTATTGACCAGAGAGTCGTCTCGGTCATGTCTACATGTCTCCCGAACCCGTAGGGTCAACACGCTTAAGGTTCGGTGACACTAGGGTTGTATGGATATGAGTATGTAGTAATCCGAAAGTTGTTTGGAGTCCCGGATGAGATCCTGGACGTCACGAAGAGTTCCGGAATGGTCCGGAGGTGAAGAATTATACATAGGAAGTGCAGTTTCGGCCATCGGGAGAGTTTCGGGGGTCAAAGGTATTGTACCGTGACCACTGGATGGGTCCCGGGGGTCCACCGGGTGGGTCACCCATCCCGGAGGGCCCCATGGGCTAAAGTGAGGAGGGTACCAGCTCATAGTGGGCTGGTGCGCCCCCCTTGGGCCCCCCATGCGCCTAGGGTTGGGAACCCTAGGGGAGGGGGTGCCTCCACTTGCCTTGGGGGGCACTCCTCCCCCTTGGCCGCTGCCCCCCCTAGGAGATCCCATCTCCTAGGGCTGGCGCACACCCCTAGGGGCCTATATAAAGGGGGGGGAAGGGAGGGCAGCCGCACCCTGAAGTCTTGGCACCTCCCTCTCCCCTGCTACACCTCTCCCTCTCGCAGAAGAACGGCGAAGCCCTGCTGCGATGTCTGCTGCATCCACCACCACGCCGTCGTGCTGCTGGATCTTCATCAAACTCTCCTTCCCCCTTGTTGGATCAAGGAGGAGGAGACGTCACGCTGACCGTATGTGTGTTGAACGCGGAGGTGCCGTCCGTTCGGCGCTAGGATCTCCGGTGATTTGGATCACGACGAGTACGACTCCCTCATCCCCGTTCTTTGAACGCTTCCGCTCGCGATCTACAAAGGTATGTAGATGCATCCGATCACTCGTTGCTAGATGAACTCATAGATGGATCTTGGTGAAAACGTAGGAAAATGTTTTGTTTTCTGCAACGTTCCCCAACATTCACCTCACTCGAGTCCTTATGGACGGTGGTAGCAGCCTGAACCTGCTTTATCAGGACACAGTGCGCAAAATGGGCGTAGACCCCTCAAGGATCAAACCCACACAAACGACCTTCAAAGGCGTCATACCAGGTGTAGAGGCTCATTGCACAGGCTCAGTCACACTAGAAGTGGTCTTCGGATCCCCGGATAACTTCCGAAGCGAGGAGTTAATCTTCGATATAGTCCCGTTCCGCAGTGTCTATCATGCACTGCTCGGGCGAACCGCATTGGCGAGATTCAATGCGGTACCACACTATGCATATCTCAAGGTCAATATGCCAGGACCTCGGGGGGTCATCACAGTCAATGGAAACACAGAGCGCTCTCTCCGCACGGAGGAGCACACTGCGGCCCTCGCAGTAGAAGCACAAAACAGCCTCTTAAGGCAATCCACCAGTTCGGCGATTAAAGACCTGAACTCCTTCAAGCGCGCCCAGAGTAATCGACAACAAGACCTCCTGGCACGTTCCGAGCTCGCATAGCAATGCGACCCCCACCCCAGTCCCAGCCAAACGGCAAAATCTGTGCCCCGCGTACATAATTACGCATTGAAAATACCATGGGCATAGGTGGGGAGGGGGGCACGACTACGACACGCCCCAAGACGCAGCTCAACCACACTAGGGGCTTCCCGCCTTATTATTTTTTCTCTCTTTCAGGACTTCACTCTCTGGAAACCCCGTCCGGCAGTATGTTTGCCGGATACACGATACAACAACCAAGGAGGCAGAAAGCTACGTCGCATCATGGAATTCCCAGGTGGTCTCTGATAACGAGTGAAATACCTGCTTTCAAAACCATTCCTCAGCTTGCCCTTGGAGGGGACATGTCAAATAGTCCTACTTTTTGCTTATCGCACTAATTGTATCATTCTGCTTCGACGCACCTTTTTGAATAAACAATGCATAGCACTAGACTATTACCGCATTCTCTATTCTCTCTCTTTTTATACATATATATGTTCATTCATGACATTCAGCACCCGTACACTCTGGTACGGCAAATACGCTAGGGGCTTAAGCGTACCCCATAATATGGCGTGAGAAGTCCAAACACTTTAACAGTGCGGCACCCCGAACTTATAGCATTATATGCATCAGCTCCGAAACATGTCTTGGGTCAATAGTTGGGTTTGCCCGGCTCCCATGTTTTGGTACCTTACGTTCCGCTATATCGGCTAAGGTAGCACTGGGAGAACTACTGCGATTGTGCCCCGGTTCAGCTGGGCTAAGCACCTTAGTAGAGAAAGCTAAAACTGACTGTCATGATAAGGCGAGAGACTGGTCGCTGTTCGAGAGGTTTCGAGTCCCTAAAGACTTATGCCGCTTAGAGCGAGGAGTCGGCTTTGTCCGACTTAAGGCGTGTATAGCGCCCCCAATTCGGCCTTCCGAATACTAGGGGCTTTGCCAAAATTTAAAATTATAGAATTCTATGGCTAAGTGAGAGTGATAAAGCATTATAGTCTGGTTGCCTTGTTCGTTGTGCTGAGCACCTCCCTTGAAGGACCCAAAAATGGGAACAAGAGTGCTCAGGTTTATCCCGAAACCCCAGCACTCGGGGCATGGGGGCAGAAGCCGACGACCAGCCATCTCTCTTATTTGATAAACAGCCGAACAGAAGGTAATATTTTAAATTCAAACAAGCGTTGCATAGCGCATATGAACAAGTTTTCATAATACAGGATCACACGAGCAAGTTCATTCAAATATTACATCTTTCGCACACTCGTCCACTACAAGACGGCACCCTTCAGGACACCCTCATAATACATCTCAAGGTGGCGATGCTCCTTGCCCTGCGGCGGCCCCTCCTTCACCAGCTTCTCGGCGTCCATCTTGGCCCAGTGCACCTTTGCACGGGCAAAAGCCCGGCGTGCACCTTCGATGCAGACGGACTGCTTGATGACTTCTAGCCGTGGGCAGGCATCCACAAGATGCCTCACTAGGTCGAAGTAGTTGTTGGGAAGGGAGTCACCAGGCCACATCCGGACTATAAAGCCCTTCATGGCCTGTTCGGCCGCCTTGTGCAGCTCGACTAGTTGCTTCAGCTGGTCGCTCACATGCATCGGGTGTTCGGTCCCAGTATACTGACACCAGAACAACTTCTCCATCGACCTTCCCTCCTCGGCCTGGTAATATTCCGCGGCATCCGACACGCTGCGGGGCAAATCTGCGAATGCTCCTGGAGAGCTCCAGACTCGGGTAAGTAACAAGTAATTTACTTGCACATGCTTGCTTTGCATATTGAATGCCTTACCCGCCGCTATCTTCCTCATCGCCTCAATCTCCTGGAGGGCTTTTTGGGCTTCGGACTTGGCATTCTTTGCTCTCTCGAGGGCCGTGGCAAACTCAGACTCTCGCATCTTCGAGTCAAGCTCCAAAGCCTCATGCTTTGTCACGAGAGCCTGGAGCTCTTGCTGCACCTCGGCCACCCATGCCTCTTGCTTTTCCCGCTCGGTGTGCTCCTGGGCCGCTTTGTTGTCGGCCTCGGACAGTGCTTGCTTCAGGGTCGCCACTTCGGCCGCGGCCCCTGGCAAATTGATGATGATCCTGTCATTTCGCAATTGCATCGTTTTGTGTGTGTGTGTGTGTATATATATAGACAAGGTATTACTTACCTTTGTTCTCCTCGAGCTGTCTCTTGGCAAGGCCGAGCTCTTTCTCGGACCCCTCGAGGTCCTGCTTCAGTGCGGCGACCTCCGCAGTCAGTGCGGCAGAGGTCAGCAGCGAAGCCTGCATACGCATATAGACATACTTATATTATACTCCTGCAGATATTATTTGATCCTCTATTCATCTTTTCTTTGTGAACACCAAACAGAGCATCAGGGGCTACTATCTATGCGGTAATATTTTTCCTATATTTTAAATACTTACCTCAAAGCCTGTTAGAAGGCTGGCACAGGCTTCAGTCAGTCCGCTCTTGGTGGACTGAACCTTCTTGATCACCGCACTCATGATAGTGCAGTGCTCTTCGTTGATGGAAGCGCCGCGAAGCGCTCCCAGCAGGTTGTCCGGAGCCTCTGGATGGACAGAGGTCACCGGCACGGGCGTCTTACCCCTTTTGGAAGGGGGCCGCCTGCCCGAGCCCGGAACCACTGGAGGTTCCGGCGCGGTGTTCGGCTAAGATCCGAACTTGGGGCCCCTGGGAGCCTTGCTCCCTTTGCTCCTGGAGTCCGGAAGGTCGCCTTGAGGCGCCTTCGGGACTCTCCCCCCCGGCTCGGTGCCCCTTGAGACAACACCTCGACATTGTCCGTAGGGCAAGGGGAGGAGGCGGTCAGAAGTGGATCGCTATCCATATCCGACGATTCCAAGGAACCGTCTGACGAGGATACGTCGATACGGGTTTGGGGCGGTCTGCATAATCATATTTGGCGTTAGGAAAAGCAGTGCGACAAAGGTATGCTATGAGTTACTCTGGTATCCGAATACTTACGACTTCACCAGGGGCTTGGCCTTGAGAAGCCACTCGTCTTCGCCTTTGGCGGCGGTGGTGGAGCAGTCCGGAAGAAGAGTCCTTCCCTTCTTGGACCCTTCGGCCTCCCTGGTTGGGGCTGCCTTCCTTTTCTTGTCTCCCCCGGCTGGAGGGGGAGCATCTTCATCTCCCTCCTCGTTTTCATGGGAGGAGTGCGTCGCGGAGTTATCGGACGATGAGTCCGATACCACCTGGCGCCGGGAACTCTTTCGGGTTCCCTTGGCCTTCTTCTTGGTCTTCTCCAGCACCTCATAAGGAGCCAGAGTCAGCATCTCCGTCAGAAGAGCGTCCGCAGTGTCTTCGGGCAGAGGGGCTGGACAGTTAATCTGCTCCGATGTCTCCACCCAGTCATGTCGAAGGCATGGGAGCTTAGACCCCGCACATGGTTAAGCTATGGGAAATAAATATCCTACCGGATGTACAGAACTTACCGAATTCGCAGGGCGCTTCGCGCTTAGCCCGTTGTCCTCGGTGAGAGAAGGAGGGACCTCGGCACCCTTGAATAGCACCCTCCAGATGTCCTTGTGTGTTGTGTCGAAGAGCTCGTGTAGAGTCTGGTGCTGGGCCGGGTCGAACTCCCATAAGTTGAAATCCCGTCGTTGACACGGGAGGATCCGGCGGAAGAGCATGACCTGAACTATATTGACAAGCTTAGGTTTCTTGCTTATCATATTCTGGATACACTTCTGGAGTCCGTCCAGCTCCACCGATGAACCCCAGGACATGCCCTTCTCCTTCCAGGAAGTGAGCCGCGTGGGGAATCCGGATCGAAACTCGGGGGCCGCCACCCAGTTGGTGTCGCGCGGCTCAGTGATGTAGAACCACCCCGATTGCCACCCCTTTATGGTCTCCACGAAGGAGCCCTCGAGCCATATAACGTTGGGCATTTTGCCCACCATGGCTGCGCCGCATTCCGCTTGTTGGCCGCCCACCACCTTCGGCTTGATATTGAAGGTCTTCAGCCACAGGCCAAAGTGGGGCCGGATGCGGAGGAAAGCCTCACACATGATGATGAACGCCGAGATGTTGAGGATGAAATTCAGGGCCAGATCATGAAAGTCCAGCCCATAATAGAACATGAGGCCGCAGACGAATGGATGGAGGGGAAACCCCAGTCCGCGGACGAAGTGGGGGAGAAAAACCACCCTTTCGTGAGGGTCTGGGGTAGGGACGACCTGCCCCGCGGCTGGCAGCCGGTGCGCGATATCCGCGGCTAAGTATCCGGCTCCATGTAGCTTTTTGATGTGCCCCTCCGTGACGGAGGAGGCCATCCACTTGCCTCCCGCTCCGAACATGTTTGGAGAGAGTTGAGGAGGAGGATGCGGACTTGGGCGCTGGAGCTCGAGTGCGTGAGAATGGATGAGAAAGGAGGAAGAAGGCGTGGGTAGAAAAAGGTGAGATCTTACCCCTTTATAAGGGCGGACTAAATTATGCGCCTCCACTAGCCTGGTAAAACTTGCTTATCTCCTAAGCGCCGTAATTAATGGCGCGGTTGGGTTACCCACGTCCGTATTGATGAGAATCCTGTAATAAGGGGAGCATGATCTCTGCTTTGACAAGACGTGTCAAGAAACCGCCTCGCGTTATGTGCGGAGGCTGGTTAAAGAAGAACGATTCAAATAATTACCGGGCCATGGCGTGATGTCATGCTGCCAAAACATGTCAGCATATTAGATTTGTGGTAATATTATTCTCTCTATGGTGGTATGTGGAACTTATTTTGCAGGGTCGAACACTATCCTTGTATTCAAATTCTTCCGTGCTGTATTCGGAGGAGGAACCCGCCTTGCAATGCTGAAGACAACACTGCGCGCCGGACTCATCGTCATTGAAGCCTGGTTCAGGGGCTACTGAGGGAGTCCTGGATTAGGGGGTCTCCGGACAGCTGGACTATATCCTTTGGCCGTACTGTTGGACTATGAAGATACAAGATTGAAGACTTCGTCCCGTGTCCGGATGGGACTCTACTTGGCGTGGAAGGAAGCTAGGCAATACGAATATGTATATCTCCTCCTTTGTAACCGACCTTGTGTAACCCTAGCCCCTCCCAGTGTCTATATAAACCGGAGGGTTTTAGTCCGTAGGACAACAGACAATCATACCATAGGCTAGCTTCTAGGGCTTAGCCTCTCTGATCTCGTGGTAGATCAACTCTTGTAATACCCATATTATCAAGTATAATCAAGCATGATGTAGGGTTTTACCTCCATCAAGATGGCCCGAACCTGGGTAAACATTGTGTCCCCTGCCTCCTGTTACCATCCGCCTTAGACGCATAGTTCGGGACCCCCTACCCGAGATCCGCCGGTTTTGACACCGACAAAGGCCTATCCATATCATACATAGAGGGTCGGGCAATCCATGAGAAGAGAGGGAGGGGTCATAGCTATCGATAGAGTCGAAGAGAGGATCAAGTGGGTGGGTGTGAGATCGATGAAGAGAGCCATCGAAATTGTGTGTGTGTGTGTGTGCAAGTCAAAGATATAGGGTGACTGGCCTAACGGAACGTTAGAGGGCACATGTCAAGTTTGTGTGTGGC